>NC_090728.1:13618139-13635639 GCF_036898095.1 Palaemon carinicauda
CTGTAGACAGGGGTTTCCTTAAACCCCTCGACGGATATCGACAAAATTTTCATCACAGAAAGATCATAGTTCATGGACGGTCTCATTAAAATTTAGAGATGATCCAGTTACGGATTTGCATTTTCCGCCATTTTAAAGATAACGGCAAAAAAAATTGAAGTATTTTCACAAAATTGGATGCTCACATGTCATAACAATGAAAAGATATCATGCCTCAAAAGCAACCCTGAAATTTAGGAGGTGATAGAGATCAAGATCACTATTCTGGATCAAAATGACACTTTTCACCATCTACGGCCAACGCAGGAAAAGGCAATATTCTTTGAGAGATCTGAAATCTCTCATCCTCATCATCATCATCATCATCATATTATTATTTTTATTATTATTATTATTATTATTATTATTATTATTATTATTATTATTATTATTATTATTATGTTGAAAAGGAACTTGCCTGATTTATTTTATTTTCAATGAGATAAATTAATCAGCGTAAAATAAAAAACCTTGAGTAGATTAGAGAAATATTTAGATAGAAATGCAAATACACGCACACACAGATTCAAAACTTGCTCTGGTTTGATATACGATAACAATAGAGGGGCGTGTTTAGTTTGGCTAAACACCTTCATTCATGCATAACTAATTCCAATGCAACAGTAATATCAAAACTTTTACATTACCGACGACGTAATCTGTTTAAGCAGCCTTTTTTTAGGGTTGCGGTGGCCGATGTGGTAACCTTCTTGACTGATGAACGCCAGACTGTGGTTTAAATGTCACTCAAACTCGTTCGTTATTTTGGTCGCTGCAGTCTCACCATCCTTGTGAGCTAATGATGGGATTTTGAGGGAGCCTATAGGTCTATCTCCTGAGTCATCAGCAGCCATTGCGTGGCTCTCCTTGGACCTTGCTTGGGTGGAGAGGGGTTTTGGCGCTGATAATATGGTCAGTCTCTAGGGCATTGTCCAGCTTGATAGGACAATTTCATTTCCCTTACCTCTGTCATTCATGAGCGGTCATTAAACCTATAAACGTTCATACGACATTTCTTTCCTTTGGCTTACCATCTAATTCTTTGTTGTTTTACCGATGATATTTATATTTTTGCTTTTATCTTCGAACTCTATGGTTATTTCCTTTCTTTGGCCCTTCAAAACGATCGTGAATATCTGGTTCCTTTTATAAAACAATTTATATTTTTCTCTAATGAACGACAGTTTCTCATGCTTCATTGATATCATTATTCTTTATTAACACCGTTCTTTTTTATATATCTTTTAGTCTATGAAATGCTTTTGTAATTTAATCCCTTGAATTCTTAGGCCTTTTATATGAAACTTGAACTATTGATACGCAAATATATATTTCCTAGATCTTAACTCTCTCTCTCTCTCTCTCTCTCTCTCTCTCTCTCTCTCTCTCTCTCTCTCAGTATACATTTATTATGAGCCATTGATTTATCGTTAAATCTTAACTGTCTACTATAAATCAAAATCTGCAGTAGGTCAACTAGCTTTAAGAATACTAATGAGGAGTCCTCGAGCTTCATTGGCAATGCAATGTACATTAATTTGACCTTAAGTTATTCCAATATATCAAACTCCTGTAATCTATTGTAAACTTCATCTACAGTGAGATATTACTATTTTAAAAAGATAATTCAAAGCAAAATGTGATTATGGATTGTTTTATAAGTTAGGCAAATCAATTAGATTTGATTTTTCAATAGGTCTGCATAATACTAGAGCTTTACTTGCTCTGACGGTTTCAATTTGTAAGTTACCATTTTTATATTTAATATCAAAACTATCATTAGCAACGAACCGCTTTATGTTTGCATATTTTGAATTTCTATTTTCTATGAAATGTAGAAAGTTTATTTCTATGCTTAATTAACTAATATGACCCCAATCACCTTTGAATTAACTTTTAATTGCTATTAAATGATAGAGCCCTTCTGACATCTTCATTACTAGTAACACATATTTTATTTGTAATTCACTTCTCATCCTATTCAGCACAGATCGCTAATATCCCTATGTCTTATTTGTATTTAGTAATTATTTGAGCCTCACATATTTATATTCCATCCCCAAAGAATATAGTTTCTTCATATAAGGTCCGTTTATGTGTGTCTCCGTTTATTTTCTCTTGTCATAGGTCTTTACTTCTTTGGATTCCTATTCACTCTTCTCTGAGCAATCTCGGCATCTCTGGTCTTTCATAGAACAAGTGTAACAATTCAATTGTTTAAATTTCACAGGTAACTTTCAAGTGCTATGATGTTTGAATTTGTTAGCATTATTTTGTAAAGATTATACAAAAATAGTAAAATCAACCTGATCTGTTTTTCTATGGTCTAAATCAAATCTCCTACAAGGAAACTACAAATCTCCGCTACAAGAAAAAAAAATTTCAGAAGTTTTTAGGATTCCACTTTGCGTGTTATGAGCTACTCAACTGAATAACAGCTTATCCTATACTATAAAATATAGCCATAACGACGAGTCCAATATCCAGTATCATAGATATGTGTGATATATGTTGATATATAACGGAAGCATACTTACAAACATATAAAAAGAATAACATAAAGCTACCTCTAGTAACTTTTAGATGCATCAGTAATAAATCAAATTTGGTTCAAATCCTCTATTTGAAATGGCCAAGAAAAACTAAAAAGAACAGAACAGAAAGGCAACAATTTGACAAATAACAAAGCCATATCAGATGTCGTACAATCTTCCTGTAAAATCCTAAATTATTTTTCTTCTGTTTTTTTCATGCTGCTTCACTTAACCTTTATTCAATAATGAATAAGCATATTGAGGTTCTAGTAACGCTGAATTTCGGCAGAATCATCTTGAATATGAAAATATAATCTTTCAGGCAACGGGCTTTTAAATAAAACCCTAATGCTGATAATAAACATAATAATAATCATTTAGATACCTGCCGGACTAGGCAAAAAAAAAGGCCTTGAAACAAAGTGTCGGAGGAATTCATGTTCGAATTTTTGGAGGTGAAGTGTCAACATACTGACTTTTTCTTCTTGTCTGTTAAGAAGGATTCATTCGTAACTATATTACTGGCAAAATCATGTGATTATAACATCACAATTTGAGTGTGATAAGTAACATGAAAAAAAAAGCGTTATTGTCTCACTCATCATAAAGTTTAAACATACTGTTATAACACCAGCTATGCATCAGTGACATAAGAAAACGTAGCTTACCCTCATGCTTTGATATTTCTCAATACATTATCTACATGAGAAATATAGCGTTATTAGCTATATATATATATATATATATATATATATATAGTGTGTGTGTGTGTCTGTTTGTGTGTGTATGCGTGTGTTTGTAAGTATATGCATGTATAAGGTTTGACCTGGGAGTTCAGAGTAATATGAAATTCGAATCAGTGAACATTTTCTTTAAATGTATGTATTTCATGGCTTTTTCACAAAGTCATACTGTCTTTGATGGAGGTTTTGTGATTTGTGTTCATATAAATAACAAGTTGAGTTACTATACTAGATTATCACTGTAAGTAAAGTCCTCTCTACTAACCTGCTTCTGCTTTATAAATTGAAATGTTCGTCGTGAAGCAAACAGGTCAGATTTTTGCTTTCTATTTCTTAATGAATTTATTCGCTAATGAGAGTATCCTTCTAAATCTGATTGTTCATACATCTTAGTTTACATTTCACGTGGTAACTATCAAATAACCGGAGTTTTTAAATCTTGCATAAATACACACCTTATGTACCTCACATAGTCTTCCCTTGATTAGATCCCCTCTGAACCTTCTCATGCATTTTTACTGTGCTTCTCAAATTTTTAAAATTTGTGTGCAGCCAAGAATTCTTAACACCTTCAAGGACAATACAAAAAGGTTAGTCGGGCTAAGGATTATCTACGAGTCACGCTTGCCACAGTTCACCCTAGGCTATCAGTACAAACCCTTTTGCACAGGTCAGTTACCTTCTGTATACAAGTAAAGAAAGAAAACATCATTGCAAAGAGCAAAAATATGGTATGTTGACATATGCGTATGAATGCAATTCAAAATAGAGTGAAGATAGATAATTGGTATTAGAAATATACTTGACAAGCTCATAGTTTGAAATAAAGATTTTGTATGCCCTGCGGAGGAATTTACTTAACAAGTGATTGTCTTCAGAGGAGTCTTAATACAATTCACTGCTCGTCATTTTCAAAAAGTAAAACATGCAGGAAAATTCTTCTTTCTGAATTACAACGCTCAGGAGTAAATGTCTATGGTAAAAATTATGAATTGACAGTGAGGATTTTAACCAAAGGCAAAGAATACTATTGAGTTTAATAAGTGAAATTATAGATGTCGGACGGCAGTTTCTCGTCTTGAGAGGAAATCACCCAAAAAGCTGTCTTTGGTTGTATGCACCACTTCTTCTCCACAGTAACTCATCTACCATATGTAATGGACTTAAAATAATGATAAAGAATATACACTTCTTGAAAAGAATCAATTTAACCTAAAAAAATTATCGACAAATTCAACGAGAAGGGAAAGAAATTCAGCAAGCTAGCTTCGTGAAAACGCAAATTTCGTAAATGAACACTCGTTACTAAATAAGAAAAAAATATATTTGAATTACGTTCGTAGTTAATCTTAGTCAAAATGAAACTCTATTATTATTATTATTATTACTATCCAAGCTACAACCCTAGTTGGAAAAGCTAGATGCTATAAGCCCAGGGGCTCCAACAGGGAAAAATAGCCCAGTGAGGAAAGGAAATAAGGAAATAAATAAATGAAGAGAACAAATTAACAATAAATCATTCTAAAATAAGAAACAACGTCAAAACAGACATGTCATATAATAAACTATCAACAACATCAAAAACAAATATGTCATAAATAAACTATAAAAAGACTATGTCCGCCTGGTCAACAAAAAAGCATTTGCTCCAACTTTTAACTTTTGAAGTTCTACTGATTCAACCACCCGATTAGGAAGATCATTCCACAACTTGGTCACAGCTGGAATAAAACTTCTAGAGTACTGCGTAGTATTGAGCCTTGTGATGGAGAAGGCCTGGCACACGTATAATGCTAATTATAATGATAAAATCCTTTACTTTAATTTTTCGACGTGTTGGCAACCATAATCTAAACTATAATAAGCGTAAATTACATCTAAGAAACAGATCAATCCTACTGAGCCTGCATAAAGTCTCTCAACAGACTTACGTTTCTTTAGATCCTGGTCTATCGTGGTTAGATGATAAGTCCAGTTATTCGTGTAGCCTCTCTCCGAACATGAAATCCTATTGCTCGGCCTAGGTGGAGTTTATCGCTCAACGACACTTGAAAACTCTAGGGTAAAAAAAAAAAAAAAGGTCAAAATCTCAAAGGTCTGGTGCCACTCTGCTACGGACTGCTTTCTGTGCTGGAATCCTGCCTCTCCCCCGCTGGATATCTGTCCAACTGGAATCTGGAATCTGGACCGCTGAATATAAATACTCAAAAGGTAGAGTGAGTAGATATTTAACTGTCAAACGGTCAGTTTAAAGAACTATTCAGGCTCAATATTAAACAAAATCGCAAATTATCATATAACCATAAAACAAATGCCCATAGTTCCAACCACCACCAAAGTAAACAAAAGGCCTTATTTAATCGCTTGCAAAGATCTCTATATATTTTAGAATAGGCACTTAACTGAAGCTAGAATAAAGAAGAAGAGGAAGACAAAAATTTTAAATGATCGGGGAAGGGAAAAAAATAAAGTTAATTATTTAGATTTCTGTAGATACTTTATATATATTAACACCTTCAATCAAGGCCTTGTTGTAAAATAAATTAAGGTTATTTCAGTTTGTATTCAGCTGTGTAGAAATTATATTCATTAATAAAAGTTACAACTACAACCATGTTTCCTTCAATACTCTTTAATCAATTTACACTGCTAAAAGAAGTCTACAGTAATATTATATTATCAATAAAAATGTTTGGGCATTCTATGAAAGGTTCTGATATCTGAAATCTCAAATTAAATAGTAAAGAGCAGCAATTACTCAAAATAAAATAATAATATCACCTTAATATACATGTCCATGGCCCATCAGAGAATCACCAGTCAGAGAGGGGAGAAGGTGATAGTTCTTAACGTTTAATCTCTTTTAACTGGCCTTGAACACCTTGAACTTCGCCCACGGGCGTGTACTCTGGCTACTATCATGTAATATATATCTAGTAAGCAACGCGCATACACATAAACAAGTATGCCTTATATACTTTTTATTCTACCCTGCAACTGCCATCAGTCACATCATTGCAAGATTACTCATGTTCACCTGGTGGCCACAAAAGAACCTGCTATTTACACCCATGGTTTCAAAATGCAACGATTAGCCTTTTGTTTGGCCGATTGTCTTTGCTTTTAAAACCAGAATTGGTATAGACTATAGATTTCAATATAATACAGAGGTTCTAAAACTAGGAAGCTGCAGACACAAGGTCCCAACAAAGAAAGTGTTCCAGTGCGGAAAATAATTGAAGGAGAGAATGCATTAAAAGGATTATTAAATTACATAGACGGAATACATGAGGAAGAAAAAAAAACAGACACTTCCCTAAAAAAAATAAAAAATATTAAACTAAGTTTAAACTAGATTTTTCACCAATTAGCTATTTGATTAGGAAGATTACTTCATACTTCCAGAATATTGTGTAGTATTGGGCCTTTTCAAAGTAATTGGGAAATGACCACAGAATGTATAATAAAATGATCATATTTAAAATAGTTACATTTACTAATGATTCATTTACACAATGGAAAAACAGTTGCCCCTGGGACAGAGATTAGTATGTACGAAATGTTATCAAAAATAGCTCCTGGGGCAGAGAGTATTCGAGTGGAGTCTTAATTTAAATGATAGAGTACTTAGAAAAAATATATGTATATATATATATATATATATATATATATATATAAACAGTATATAGACTAGTTACACCAAGGTATCAAATACATGAAAGTTTCTCTATTGAAACCTCTTTCTATAAATTACCGTACCCAAGTGATAAGATCAAGTCCAAATACCAAATTTCCAAATGTATGAAATAATGCAAATTCTAAGACTAACGTACAAAAGTATAAGGTTCAGGTTTTCACCAACCAATAGGGTGAAATTGAATGATACACCTACCGATTTCATAAACTCCTAAATGACGAAGTATCACTTGAAAATAAGGAATCCTGAGTCTGAGCCCTTGACATTCTTATCATCCTAAAGTAACAAATCAAGTTAGTCCAAGAATAAGAAAATAATATGCATTCCGATCCAAAAGAAAATATCTAAATATGGGATATGTTTGAGAAGGCTTACATAATTATGATAACTGTTATTGATAATTCGTCTATAATGCATCAATTTATATACAATCTGAACTCCAACAATAGAGTGCCTTTTAATCCAGACCAGAGAGCAAAGGCCGAGGTGGTATACGCATTCCTGGCCGAAATCGTCCATGGAGGTCAGATGGAGAGAGATATCCAACAAGCAGTGCAGTTGTAGCAGTAGGCGGTCATGAGTCTTGCCAGTTAGCAAGTCATAGTAAGGTAACGGGCGAAGTCAGGACGAAACTATAGTGCCCAACTTTCCATAAGCTTAGCTTGCCATGAGGTCTGCCGACGGTAGAGCTAGACTGACCACGCGTGAATTCACCGCTCATGGAAGTAAACTCAAATGACATTACGGTATCTCGATCCATTCAAAATTGTGCGAGTTCAGAAAACCATGAAATTGATGCATTGAATAAATAAATACAAAATCACTGAAAGTACAATTGGGAATGGATCGAAATACATAAATCATTAGAAAAAATAGAACTGAAACCTTTATATATACCTAACAAGATAACGAAACCAAACTTGAAACTATTACTAAACAAAAAGAAATATCAAAATACCATTTAGAAACATTCATGAGCTAAACAGCCCTCCAAACCAATATCAAGAAACCTTAAAGATCGAACTATGTTTGTAATGATCAATATATAATAGAGTAAGTATATTCAAATTCTTAAACATAATAATGCACAAAGTTTTTTATACATGGCTACAAAAAAAAAAAAAAAAAAAAAAAAAAAGGCCACTCTGTCATAACTGACTAGCTGCCAAGTACTACGGTGTGTATGGTATAAACAGGGGAGACTCGGATGCAATGGATGGTCAGAATTATGAATGATCTTATACTTCACAAGCCAGCAATGAACTAGTAGAATAACTTGACTAGAGATGAAAATCCAAATCAGTTATAAACTTTTCTCTATGCATTAGGCTATAATTTTTAGACAGCATATTAAAACAAGAGTAAGCTGTTCAAAACTAGATCAGAGATCAGTATTTAGAAAATGGCCAAATAAAAGATTTGAAAATGGTCTGTCAAGCAACAATGTCTCAATACTTACCGATAATCTTACTCCGAGTTTTATATACAGCTCAAACTCATCCCGCACAATTAGCACCATGCCTTAACCTAACTAGATTTGTATTAAGAGATTGAACAGATCAGAGCTTAGAAATGATACACTAACTAATATCTGGTGCAGTTTGAAATTTAAACAGAAGCCCTGTATAATCAGAATGATTAATATCAAAAGATATGTACACCATTGGAAATTATGTGACGAACTATATATCAGACAACTAGATGATTTCTGTCCTAAGTTTGAGTTTTCAATTAAACTTCAGCAGATTAACTGTCATTTTTCATTCCCATACCCCCTGCTTTTTACCAGTAATACTCTATTCCTTGTATTCTGTAGTTTTCTTTTTCATCCCCACTTTTATTATTGTAGGAGAGCTCACTCTGATGAGTACCTAACGACAGTCACCCAAGACAAAAGAAAAGTATATGCGTTGTTGACTGTTTGCTTTAAATAATCATCAAATAAGATTTTATATATGTTCATCCAAGAGCAGTAATATATATATATATATATATATATATATGGTAAATATCGTAGTTTATTAATAATCTTATTTATATTTCATATATTGTTTTCTTTTGTGTATTGAAGAGATGATCCCAGCCCATAAAATGAGCCCCTCTTGTGTAGATTTAAGTATTTTATGTAAATTTCATTGTAGTCTTCATTCAAGGTGTTATATATAATTTTACATTATTTTTAAGAATTAAAATTTCATATCACATATGTTTGGTACGAAGTCTTACATATTCTATTTGAGAGCATTGTTTGATTCGTGCGAGCTATAAACAAGGGCTTAGGTAATGTTCTTTTATATTTTAAGATTTATTGCGTCATGTTTGAGAGAGAATATTCATAACATGTGGTTTGGAAGATTCACTATCATGTGCTTTAGAAATGTTGCGAAGGCCCGGCGAAAGGATATCTCTTTTTTATTTCGGGGACGAAGATGGGGAGAGTGAGCTGACTGAGTGAGCCGTCTGCCGTGGCGTACAAAGTGGTTGGGTGGGTAATATTTGTCAACTTTGACGCTTGGCCCAGCCCCCATGCTTGCAGACCTCGATCCTGGAGCATTTTGGAAGCAGTTACATTTCATATAAAGGTGACCCAAGGTTTGGTTAGTGTCAGATAGAGATAGAGATCAAGATAGAACTGCAGCCTGAAGATAGCCTCCTTCCACTCTTCCTCTCTCACACTCACTATTGTTGAAAGTATTCAGTACGTTAGTGTGTTCTCTCCTAAGTGACTCTGTGCCCCATAGCAAATCGTGTGTCGAAAAGATATGCAAGACTAAAGGTGAATTTAAATTCCTAGTATTAGGGTGAAAATTGGCATTGTATAACGTTTTTTTATAAGCAGCCATGTAGGAAGTATGGATTTTGTAACGTGATCTGGTTGTCTATTATATATTAAGTGTCAAACGTGAACATTGCATTATTCAGAACTATTTCGAGCTTTTGTATAGGTTTTAATTGAAGCATTTCTTTTCATATGATACTTCAAGTCAAGTTTTTATTTGATTTTGAGAACGTAACATTTTTGTCTTAATCTAAGTTTTGTTCAGACATAATTTTCCATTGTCTTAGTCGTTTTATGTAAATTCTTTTGAAAGTGTTGTAATTTTTATAGAATATATATATATATATAAATATATATATATATATATATATATATATATACATATATATATATGTTTTTTTTCTTTTTCAAAGAGTGTATCATTCTAATCTTCATTATTTAGGACCAGATTTAGTTCGTATTCCTGTTAAGAAGCACAATGAATTAGATAAGTTCTTATAATACTTAAGAGTAATTAACCAGTTTGGTTTTGAGTGTGCTAATGTGACTTTTGATAATTTAGTATTTTATATATTGCTGCCCATGAGTTATTTAACGGTCTCAAAAATTCATGTATTAATGCTTTTAAGTGTAACAGTTAGAATGTAAAAGCAAACAGCTGATTTTGGAATTCGAGAGTTTGATTAACTTGCCAGTCGTAGTATATTTAATATCATATGTTTGGTTCCCCAGTCACGAGCCATAGTATAAAATAATTTCAGCGCCCAGACACGGGATTTATATCATGTAATGATATATATATATATATATATACATATATATATATATATATATATGTATATATATATATATATATATATGTATATATACATAAATATAAATAAATATATATATATATATATATATACATACATACATATACCAAGGCACTTCCCCCAATTTTGCGGGGTAGCCGACATCAACAAATGAAACAAAACAAAAAAGGGGACCTCTACTCTCTAAGTTCCTCCAGCCTAACAAGGGACTCAACCGAGTTCATCTGGTACTGCTAGGGTGCCACAGCCCACCCTCCCACATTATCCACCACAGATGAAGCTTCATAATGCTGAATCCCCTACTGCTGCTACCTCCGCGGTCATCTAAGGCTTCGGAGGCAGCAGCAGGGCCTACCAGAACTGCGTCACAATCGCTCGCCATTCATTCCTATTTCTAGCACACTCTCTTGCCTCTCTCACATCTATCCTCCTATCACCCAGAGCTTTCTTCACTTCATCCATCCACCCAAACCTTGGCCTTCCTCTTGTACTTCTTCCATCAACTCTTGCATTCTCTTCTGTGTCTGCAACCAGTACAGTATTATCCGCAAACAACAACTGATTTACCTCCCATTCATGTTCATTCTCGTCTACCAGTTTTAATCCTCGTCCAAGCACTCGAGCATTCACCTCTCTCACCAATCCATCAACATATAAGTTAAACAACCATGGTAACCTCACACATCCCTGTCTCAGCCCCACTCTCACCGGAAACCAATCACTCACTTCATTTCCTATCCTAACACCTGCTTTACTACCTTTGTAGAATCTTTTCACTGCTTGCAACAACTTTCCACCAACTCCATATAACCTCATCACATTCCACATTGCTTCCCTATCAACTCTATCATACGCTTTCTCCAGATCCATAAACGCAACATACACCTCCTTACCTTTTGCTAAATATTTCTCGCATATCTGCCTTACTGTAAAAATCTGATTCATACAACCGCTACCTCTTTTAAAACCACCCTGTATTTCTAAGATTGCATTCTCTGTTTTATCCTTGATCGTATTAATCATTATTCTACCATACACTTTTCCAACTACGCTTAACAAACTAATACCTCTTGAATTACAACACTCATGCACATCTCCCTTACCCTTATATAGTGGTACAATACATGCACAAACCCAATCTACTGGTACCATTGACAACACAAAACACATATTAAACAATCTCACCAACCATTCGAGTATAGTCACACCCCCTTCCTTCAACATCTCAGCGCTCACACCATCCATATCAGACGCTTTTCCTACTCTCGTTTCATCTAGTACTCTCCTCACTTCATCTATTGTAATCTCTTCCTCATTCTCATCTCCCATCACTGGCACCTCAACACCTGCAACAGCAATTATATCTGCCTCCCTATTATCCTCAACATTCAGTAAACTTTCAAAATATTCCGCCCATCTTTTCCTTGCCTCCTCTCCTTTTAACAACCTCCCATTTCCATCTTTCACTGTCGCTTCAATTCTTGAGCCAGCCTTCCTTACTCTTTTCACTTCTTTCCAAAACTTCTTCTTATTCTCTTCATATGAATTACCCAATCCCTGACCCCACCTCAGGTCAGCTGCCCTCTTTGCCTCACGTACCTTGCGCTTTACTTCCACATTTTTCTCTTTATATTTTTCATACTTCTCTACACTATTACTCTGCAGCCATTCTTCAAAAGCCCCCTTTTTCTCTTCCACTTTTACCTTCACTCCTTCATTCCACCATTCACTGCCCTTCCTCATGCTGCTTCCAACAACCTTCTTGCCACACACATCACTTGCAATCCAAACAAAATGTTCTTTTACTAACTTCCACTCCTCCTCTAAATTGCCAGTTTCTCTTACTTTCACTTCGTCATATGTCCTTTTCAACCTTTCCTGATATTTACTTTTTACCCCCGGTTTTATTAGCTCTTCAACCCTCACTAGCTTCCTTTTACATTCACCTACTCTATTCCCCCACTCTTTTGCTAAAACTAATTTTCCTTCCACCAAAAACTGATCAGACATACCGTTAGCCATACCCCTAAACACGTGCACGTCTTTCAATCTTCCAAACATTCTTTTAGTTATCAACACATAATCCATTAATGCCCTTTCTACTACTCTTCCATTTGTCACTCTTACCCATGTATACTTATTTTTATCTTTCTTTTTGAAAAAGCTATTACTTATCACCATCTCTTGCTCAACACACATACCCACCAGTCTCTCACCACTCTCATTTTCACCTGGTACGCCATACTTCCCAATGACACCTTCTACCTCTCCAGCGCCAACTCTAGCTTTTAAATCACCCATGACAACTACATAATTCCTTCTACCCAGTCCTTCTACACACCTAGTTAATTCATTCCAGAACTCATTCCGCTCTTCTTCACTTTTCTCACTACTTGGCCCATACGCACTGACAAATGCCCAACATTCCCTACCCAACCTAATCCTTACCCACATTAACCTAGATGATATCTCCTTCCATTCCACTACTTTACCTGTCATCCATTCACTTAGCAATAAAGCCACACCCTCTCTTGCTCTTCCCCTTCAAATCCCAGACACTCTACCAGATATTTCACCAAACATCACTTCACCCTTTCCTTTTTTCTTTGTCTCACACAAGGCCAATACATCCATCCTTCTATTCCTAAACATAATTCCAATTTCACATCTTTTACTCTCTATCGTACTATATCCACGCACATTCAAACACCCCAAAACTAGAGTGCAGGGAGCAGTCACTCTCCCCCCAGCTCCATCACTTTGTTGCTGTCTCACAGGATGTAGATACAGGAGAGGGGGTTCCCAACCCCCTTGTCCCGTCCTTTTTAGTCACCTCTTACGACACGCAGGGATAATGTTGGCGCTATTCTAATTTTTATATGCCCCCGCGGCATATAAAATATATGTATATATATATATATATATATATATATTTATATATATATATATGTATATATATATATATATATATATATATTTATATATATATATATATATATATATATATATTTATATATTAAGTAGCGGATGAAATGCCATATAGAAACTACCGTAAATCTGTTTTCATGGTAAGGTAGTTCATCTAATGTTCATAAATATTAGCTATTATACTGTAAACACATTCCTTGTAAAATTTCTTTACTATTTTTTGATTGAGATTTATCCTCTTGAGTAACAGGTATTCCCATTCAATATACAATACAAGAATTGTATTGTTGGAAATAGTGTGTAAATAATCAAAGTTTTAAAGCTCCCATTATTATTTACGGTTATATCTTCTCCCAAGAATAACTTCACACATAAAATTATCTACAATACTAGCTTGTACTTCTTTATATATAAAGTTCTCTCTCTCTCTCTCTCTCTCTCTCTCTCTCTCTCTCTCTCTCTCTCTCTCTCTCTCTCTCTCTCTGACTTTGCAGAGAAAGGCGGTGATAAAGATATCACGTGCTCTACAATTTTTGATAGAGCCTTTTCATTAAATTGTTGTCGTTCGAGAATTGCCTAAAGTTGTTAATTGGCATAGTTTCTCCGCTTGATTAAATGACAGTGCCCAACTTATTATTGCTCGAGAGAAGAATCTGAAGTCTCCTGTAGAGCAATTAGACTCTGGATTACAAATAGAATTTCTGACCTAAGAGGACGCCACTAAAATAAGTTGGTGTAATACTGCATACTTTTATAATCCAAGAGATAGTATGTGAGTATCTTTTGGTACCTCTTCGTTAATATTTTAGTCCACATAAAAACTTCAAATTGAGTTATATCTATACCATATCATAATTGAAACTCAAGTAAATATTGATTCCTCAGTAATTAGGAATGAAATCAAAATTTCCTTATTAGTGTCTACATATGTGTTACCAAGATCTAGACTACAATTTAATACGCATAAGCAACTGAATATGGTTGAAACTCTTTTGCAAGGATTGCAAAATATACACATATAAAACATTCATGCCATTTTTACAAATTATGAATTGTTTGCATTTTGTAGCAGGAATTCAATACTCTAAGCATCCTTGAAGTCAAGGGAAGGATGGTCAAGCTAAAACTGACAATAGTGAGATACTAACATTTATTATTTAAGTTTGATCAAATGTATTTATGGCTCATTCGCATTAGTGACATGAAAAATCCTTGCGATAAATACTTAGGCTATGATACGAACTCCTCAGGAAATCCAATAAAATTTAAACTGCAAAGTAAATTAAATGGTAGACCTTAGTATGTACAATAAATAAGTATATATTGTTGACTAATACGTATTATACACATACACGGTAGATAAATGATGGAAAATTATATATGCACTTTGTAATTTTGTTATAATATGAATATAAGGTTATAATAACTGGACTAAGTTATCATTTTGTGATGATTACACAATATGTAGTAATATTAGTAATTTTTCTGAGAAGTACCAGACCAGATGTAATACCCATAGATCGTGTTCATTTGGTTGACCATAAGAACGGCAAACCTGGTCCTTTCAATACAGGTATGTAAGCATCCTGTTGGACAGTACTTACCAACATGAAATATGTCTTTCCTCCATAGAATGGTACCAGACTTATATCAAATAATATCTAGATATTAACAACTAACGAAAATTATGATATATACTGTAGAATAATGTTGGAACAATGACGTAGGAACGCAAGAGTCCCCTACTGATTTAAATGCCTTTTTGTGTCTCTTTTATCATGAAAATAGAGTTTATAAAGTAAAAATAATGAAAATATTTAGTTTGGATATAGGTCTTCATTGTGACTCACATTGTACACATTTACAAAATATAGCACCGAACTTTTATTTTTTATGTAAGGTGAGCTTAGTGATATGCATTTTTTGTTCTGGTGCATTTTTCATTATGAGAGGGGATTTTATAAATAGAAATGACCAAAATATCAACTTTGTACATTGTGACTGACATGCACTTTTGCACTGAATTATTGGTATAGGATATTGATGATTATAACTAATATGGAGTTGTTTTTCAGATTCTAAGAAAGTGATGGCTATAAGAGTAAGATGAAAGCTGATGATGGTCTCCACACAGGCATGAACTATGATAAAATCAACCCCATATCCTCTGGGATAAAAATGAGAAGAAGCCTTTACCACATATTACACCTGATGAGTTAAAGGGATGGTTTCTATAATTTTCTGAGGGCCTGAGGTCTGAGCACCTCCCAGAGGCTTGATACCCGATCCGAAGAAGAAGATGATGGCGTGGTAATACTATTATTGAGTCATGAACATCAGTGCCAGACCCAAGTCAGATGTGTGGAAGTAGGATGACAGCTACCTTGGCCTGCCTGACTTCGTCCATCTCATCCTATTCATTCCTGGTATGAACATTTCCACACACTGCTTACACTGTTCTGGAGGATATTGTTTACATAACGAAACTCAATGCCAGTCTGAAGGATGTAGGCACTACCATTTCCCCCCCTTGCCCCTAAAATGATGGTGTTTATTGGTATCATCATATATGATGGGGAAGAGCTTTGATGTCTAAGTCAGTTAGGGCAGTAGGCTCGGACTTCGTAGAAGTCTATGGTGTGGTTTCAGATCTGCATATGACCGGTCACTCTTCTAAACATGTTTTCTGAATGGATTCTTCACGTGTGGTGGACGGAAAACAGTTTTTTGTTGGATGGTAACCAATGCAGTCAATGCGGAGGAGCTTTGATGGTATATAAGCCCACAGATGTCTTGTCGACAGACCTACTTCCCCAATATTAACAAACTTCCACAAGTATTTGCATGTCAGCTAGAAACAATGTTATCCCCTGAAAGGTCATTTTCAAAACCATAGTCAGATAATTTGGATTCGTCAGCAAAATGAAAGAGGAGTGAATAGGCTTAAAAAGAGAGAAATTGTGGTTAAACGATGCATAAGAAATTTTAAATAGCTTTGCAATGAAAAAATAGGGGACTTGGAATCGTTATTCCAGTATGAGTGTGAAAGAGAGAGAGATAGAGAGACTCTCGCTCCCCAGCTGTATAAGTGTTCTTCCTGTAAAAATTAAAAACTGAAGTGAAGTGTATTAAGATATTATCATTGATTTTAAGAGAAAATAGTAAAAAAATATTATTATTATTATTATTATTATTATTATTATTATTATTATTATTATTATTATTATTATTATTATTATTATTATTATTATTATTATTATTACTATTATTATAAGCACTTCATTCACCAGACAAAGCTTTTAAAATGCCTCCACAAATGATGAAAAAAAAACATTCCAGAACAGATATATATATAGATATATATATATATATATATATATATATATATATACATATATAGAGAGTGCTCCCTCTAACGTTGCCTCTTCTCATCTTTTGTTGTTATGATAGATCCATCCTGCTTTAATTGGGTATAAGGTTCTCCTTTTTTCACCCTTTGATAATTCATTAATAATTCTATGAGCTATTCTTATATCATTTCAGCTCAGTAAATTCATAGCTTTGTCACCCTCACCTGCTTTCCTGTCTAAATATTCTCTCCAGTCATTCCTGGCTTTCCTTTTTAAGTCACTATCAATACTGTAATACTTACAATACTTTACCTAGTAGTTTTGGGTACTTCATTGAAACATTTCAAATATCAATTCCTGTTTTTGTGTCCTTTTTAGAATACCCCACTTATCATTCGATATCCATGGCTTTCTTATTTTAATTGTTAGTCCAAAAGTTCACAACCAATAGACTGATATATGTTATTAATGTTACGCCATATGCCATCAGTAGTCTACTCTTAATCTCTCAAAGTCTCTAAGTCTCTGATCCTGAGGACGGACCTCAGGACCAGAATGCTAAGGTGGAATCACTCAAAGACAATAGCTTATGGCCTGCCAGGGAACCGAACTTTG
>NC_090728.1:13640639-13645639 GCF_036898095.1 Palaemon carinicauda
TTCCTTCCTAACCAAAAGAAGGATTCACATGCTCTCCTAAATGTTCAATCAATCCCTAAATGTCCTGCATACGGACTTGCATGTATAAGGTGGATGTCTCGTTTATTTAAAGAGGGAGAAAGAACTACCCGTGCACAAAATTCCCCTCCCCTCTTCTCGAAACCAGAATATAGGATATCATTTTCTCTAAACAAAATTCTCACGAGGCACATTAAAAAATAACGGATAACTCTCCGATTCCCCTTTAATGACTGCTCGCACTCTTTCCATCCATTCCTTTTTTTTCTGTCCCTCTCAGACTTCTTTTATGTCCCAACTTCCCAAGTCAATCGCACCTGCATCATCAGGCCATTTATTCTGAACACCCTTGGTCATGTCCGTGGCCACCCACATATATTCCCCTTCACCACTCATCTCTCTCTCTCTCTCTCTCTCTCTCTCTCTCTCTCTCTATTTTAGGGGAGTTTCTTTTCAAGAGGCAGATACATGCGACGATTTCAAAGTTAGGCTATGTGCGATCTATGGCGGCGAGGAAGCCTTAGATGTAGTTTTCACATCAAGAAATACACTTAATCAAGCCACTATGATTCATATTAATGGTATAGAAAGAGCGGCTCTCATTGCTGATAGGCTTAATGAATATCAAGATATTTTAGGTAATTCCACATGGGTTACGGGAGATAACATTACCGTGAAAGATTTCTTACGATTAATGTATTTAACTTGCATGATAATCATATTGCCAGAGGCTTTAGTGCGCTGTTTTGATAAAAAATTAGCCCCCGAAAGTACATAATTAGATGTGTACAAACAGATAAAGAAACATATCTAAGTGTACTGACCTTGATCCCTAGCTTACTCAAGTTTTTGCCAAAAATGAAACTAAGCCACAACATGAAAACGTAGTTAATAACAATAATCAAGTTGCAGGAATGATGTGTTATAATTGCAAACGTCAAGGTCACTTGATTGCAGACTGCAGAACGCGATTTTATTCAATACATAATAGTTCATCTCATTCATATAGTCGATGCTATTCGCGTAATCAACAACAGAATCCTAGAAACACGCAGTCAATTCCACAGTCAATTCCCTATGGAAATAAAAAGAAAAATCCTCAGTTTAATAAGAAGAAACAGCCAAACGTCAATGCAGTTCAAAATAAAAAAAAAAAACAAATAGTGCTTCAAATAACTCTGATCCTGGGCCGTCTAGCAAGAACTCGCAAGGTCAGTCTAATTTTCAGAATGTGCAAAGCAAAGCAAATACCAAATAATTAACTACAATGGGGAAGAGAGTTATGTTGGCTCATTCGTATCAACATCAGTAGAATCAAATTATCCATTTATTGTTTTATCAGATCATTGAGAAGCAATAGATTTTCCTATGAAACACATGACCGAATTAAATAAATCGGTGCAGGCTCCCGTAGATTTGCAACAAATTCACACAATAATAAGCCAAAATGAGTTACGACCAACATTATATGCTGTAAATTTAGAACAACGATCCTTTACATTATTTTTTGACTCTGGTAGTCCACGTAATATCATGGATTTGAGAACTCATCACTTGTTATTTTCAAACTTCCCTATAGAGAAGTCCAGAATAAGGCTCTAGGGTATAGGAAATAATGAATTAAATGTAAAAGGAGTAACTCATGTTTAGTACAAGGTCGGTAAGCGCACGTTTGCCGATACTTTTGTCGTTGTACAAAACATTGATTTGTATCCAGCAATAATTATAGGATACCCGTCTATGGGCAATCAAAACATTATCTTAGCCCCTGTCAAACACGGCGTGTATATCAAAGGAAAATTCTATAAGTCTTCTAATACCTAAAGATCAGTTTTGGATAAAAATGAAGCGACAAATAAAACAGTGACGTACATTGAAAAACAAATCACTTGTCTCAATAATAAAGAAATAATATACGCGACCCAACAGAATTCTCGTTCACCCGTAATATCATCTTGCACGCAATCTATCGAGCCGAACGTAACTTCGAATATAATCGTGCCAGTAAACAAAACTTTGCCGGGATCTGAAATATTAATCCTTTCCGACACTTTGAAGACTAACGGATTGTCCGTCACACAAGCTACTTATACAGTCGGCTCACAACAACAATGCAATATGGAAGTCTGTAATCATTTAAATACCACTTTAGTAATTCACAAAAATCAACATATTTTGGATGTAGAAGTTTATAAACATCGTATTCTTACCGTTGCTGAAATCAATCACGCTCAATCAGTTGAGAATCATTCCCTTTTGCAATCTATTAAAAATAAAATCAATAAAGACATTAAAGATGAGGAAATTCAGCAGAAATTTTTTAGACTTTTAACCGAATATCATGATGTTTTCTCTACTACGGATGGATCCTTAGGAAAAACAGATGTTATTGAACCTCATATAAGGTTAAAAGACAAGCAGAAAATTATCTATGTATCCTCGTACAGACTCCCTATGAAACTCCAGAATGAGATAAATGATGAAGTAGGTAAAATGCTAGAAAAAGGAGTCATTAGGAAATCGAACAGCCCTTCAAATTTTCCATTAATAGTTGTACCGAAAAAAGATCGAACATGGCGTATCTGCGTAGACTTCCATCGCCTAAATGAGGAAACGATCCCTGATCGATTCCCAGTGCCATGTACTGACGATATTTTATCTTTGTTGGGTCAGAATAAATATTTTACCAGTTTGGACTTACTTAAAGGCTTTCACCAGATATCATTAGAAGAAAATAGTATCCCAATACACTGCCTTCAGTACAGCCAGGGGACATTATGAATTTTTGCGTATGCCTTTTGGTTTACGTTGTGCTCCCATAACATTTACTAGAATGATTAACATAGTGTTTGGAGACTTACTAGGGGATATATTGCATGCCTATATGGACGACCTTGTTATCTTTTCTAATACCTTAGAAGAATATCTATGTAAACAGGAACTAATACTACAGAGACTAAGACAGCATAACTGAAGGGTAAAGATTAGTAAGTGTGAATTCTTCAAGACGGAATTGGTCTATTTAGGTTTTACGGTGTCTAACCAAGGTCTTATAGTAGTCCACGAAAAGGTCTCGGCTATCCGTAACTTTCCGATACCTACTAATGTCAAGGGAATACTGCAATTTCTGGGGTGTAGTGGATATTACAGACATTTTATACGTAATTATGCAATAATAGCCGCTCCCCTAACTGATCTTACGAAGAAGGGCGTAGATTTCATATGGTCTGAGCAGCATCAACAGGCGTTTAATACCTTGAAAGAGGAACTGTGTAGTTCTCCTATCTTAAAATTTCCTGACTTCGGTAAGGAATTCTTCATTGCAACAGACGCCTCACACCTAGGAGAAGTTGGGGTAATGCTTCAGCAATATGACAAGCAGTTTTTCCCGATAGCTTTTTATTCACGTAAACTGAGAACTTCCGAATGTAAGTATGCACTAATAGACAAGGAAGGGCTAGCTATGGTTAATTCACTAGTGCATTTTAAGTTCATAATATAACGGTTATCCCGTCAAGGTTCTTACTGATCATAAACCCCTAATCAACTTCTTTAAAGGCTTTAGTCACATCCCTGAACGAACATTTGATCATCCAAGACTTTGGTGCAAGGATTGGGTATTTACCAGGGAAAGCAAATATCATTGCTGATGCATTATCACGCAACCCCGTGTCATCTTGTACGGAACCATTAGCTGAATTAATAGATATATCAACATCCATGCCTATTGTTAAAACTGTATCTGAACAGGAAGATCTGAGCTGGAGCGCTGAATTATTACAGACTGAGCAAAGAAAAGATCAGAAATTTGAAAAAAATCATAAATGCTTCGAAAGGAAATCCCAAGGAAAAGGAATATATAAAGTATACACAGCAAAATTATATAATCAAGGATAATATTCTGTGTAGATCCATGACAAGGGAAACCCGCAATACACCACAAGTGACTAACGACCAGGTAGTGGTACCAATCTCACTTATATCCACTGTCCTAAATTGGTTGCATGGAAATCCATTGCATGGACACCCAGGGTTCTCCATAATGTCACAGAAAGCCAAATCATGTTTTTATTGGCATTCGATGCTTACAGATATAAAAAAAACACATAGGTAATTGTCGCACTTGTCAGGAAAACAAAGGGCACACGAAAACACCTGTCAGCCTAGGGGTTATCCCGTGCACAATCAACCCTTTGAAAGAATACATTTAGATTTATTAGCAGGATTTTATGAGTCTGACAGAGGAAATAAGCACCTCTTAGTAATTGTAGATGCTTTGACTCTATATACAGAACTGATAGCGCTTAAAACTAAAACTGCGATATAATGCGCTAGGAAGTTTTACAAGTGTTACATTTGTAAACATGGAATTCCACACATGATAATCTTAGACTCGGGTGGAGAATTTAATAATCATTTCCTTAACTCATTGTGTGAATTCCTTAGCATAAAGAAAATCAATACCATGCTCTATCACCTAGAGTCGAATAGGCTAGTGGAAACAGCGAATAGGAAGGTTTTAAACATATTAAGATTAACACTACGGGGATCAGACCCTAACTGGGATATTGCAATACCTGCGGTACTAAGTACTCTGAATCACTCATATCATGTATCAATTAAAATGTCCCCGCACGAGGCATTGTATGGTACCCCAGTTAGAACGCCTTTCCATAGTTATAAATGCAAGCAAAAGTTGTTAAGATATCCTTTGAAAGAATTTAGAAGAATCACAAATCATAATGAAAAGGAATCATGATAAAATAGCGAAGCCAACTAAAACATATAACGTGGGTGATAATGTATGAACACAGGTAAATGTACGCAAAGGACTCAATTACAAACTAACACCTAAGTTTGAAGGCCCATTTAACATTTTGGAAACATTAATGGCCAATAGATTTAGAGTTCAAAACGTATCCCAACCCACAGATGAGTGAATTGTACCATTGGCTCACATAAGAAATCAAAATAAGAGAGAA
>NC_090728.1:13658139-13673139 GCF_036898095.1 Palaemon carinicauda
TATCACTGGTTTTGCGTTTGCAAGACTCTTGGTCGTCGTCTTTCACAGTTCTTTTCTCCCCCTTCACAAGATATTTTTTAATAGACACCTGCTTTTGTCTGTTCTTTAAAATTTTATAGAAGTGACCCACCCCATTATCGACTAATAAATTTATTGCACGGTCTGTTTCAGCCTTATTCGGGACATTTTCCTCAAGAAAACTTTTCACGTCTTCCCACTTCTTTAAAAAATCTTTTATCTCACTCGAAGACAGTGAGTTTGCAGTGCCTCCCTCCTCCTCAGATGAGATTTCCTCTATTACCTCTCTTTGCTGCTGCTCGTGCAGGTCCTTCAGCTCCTCGATGGTCAGCTGCTCCTTATGCTCCTGCAGGAGGTCGTCGATGTCATCCGTGTCCACCTCCAGCCCCATTGCCTTGCCCAAGGACACAATATCCTCGTCAACTGCTTCCTCCTGGTTGGGTTCGAACCCCTCGAAATCCCGTTCTGCAACGGCGTCGGGCCACAGTTTCTTCCAGGCGGAATTGAGGGTTCTCCTGGTGATTCCTTGCCAGGCTTTATCAATTAAAGTCAGGCAGTTGTAGATGGAGTAGTGATCCTTCCAAAACTCTCTGAGGGTAAGGTTGGTGCCCTCTGTTACTTCAAAGCAGCGCTGGAACATAGCTTTGGTATAAAGTTTTTTAAAATTTGAGATCACTTGCTGATCCATGGGCTGGAGTATTGGAGTGGTGTTGGGGGGTAGGAACTTCACCTTAATGAACTTGTATTCCTCCGCTATGTCCTCTTCAATGGCTGGAGGATGGGCAGGAGCATTGTCCATTAACAGCAAGGCTTTGAGTGGGAGGTCCTTCTCCAGGAGGTATCTCTTGACTTCGGGACCAAAAACCTCGTTCATCCACTCAACGAAGAAGATCCTTGTCACCCAAGCCTTCGTATTAGAACGCCACATGACGTGCAACTTTTTCTTCTGCACTTTGTTCTTCTTGAAGGCTCGTGGATTCTCCGAATGATACACCAGGAGAGGTTTAATTTTGCAATCCCCACTGGCGTTGGAACAGAAGAGCAGGGTTAGACGGTCTTTCATGGGCTTATGGCCAGGAAGAGCCTTTTCTTCTGCCGTGATATAGGTCCTCCTGGGCATTTTCTTCCAAAAGAGGCCTGTCTCATCGCAATTAAACACCTGTTGGGAAACGTAGTCCTCGGAGTCCACGAGCCTTTTGAACTCTTTCACAAAAGACTCTGCTGCCTTCGTATCGGCGCTGGCCCCCTCGCCATGCCGAACAACACTATGGATACCCGTTCTCTTCTTGAATTTTTCAAACCACCCACGGCTTGCCTTAAAACTTTGTTTTTCTGCTGAAGTGCCTGGCTCACTTCTCACCAAGTCCTCGTAAATGGTTCTTGCCTTCTCGCAAATCATGTTCTCATTTACTGAATCTCCTGCGAGCTGCTTTTCATTTAACCACACCATTAATAAATTTTCTACGTCATCAAGAATAGGTGGCCGTTGTTTTGACAACGACGATACACCTTTAGCTACTTTAGCGGCTTTTATTTCTTCTTTTTTCTTTAATATTGTGCATATCGTCGACTGCGAGCGATTGAAAAAACTAGCAATGTCTTTCACACGCATGCCTTGGTCATGCTTCTCGATGATCTCCTTCTTCATCTCGATCGTTATCATCAGCTTCTTCTTACTGCTTTCCTTCTTCGACATCTTAGGAGCCATTGTCTATCACAATAATACACAGTACAGTACTGTAATCACAAATGAGTGAAAATAAAACAAATCACAAACCACGTGTAAAAATCACAAAGAAATCGTCCACGAATTCACTAAGTATGTATGCTATCGAGACGGCGGATACTGAGATAAAGAACGAGTGAAGGGGGTAATAAAGGGGTTTAGGGGGTGGTAGGTATGCGTGGGAGGAGTCACGTGACTCCATTGTGAGATGCTGTCGTTAAGTTATTTCCATGAAAAATGCGATCAGGAAGCGCGGCGTTAACACTTTTCCACAAAAAACGGCGTGTGGGAGGGAAATTTAAATTCGTTAACCGATACAATATTCGTTAACCGAGACGAATTTTTCAGAGAAAGTCACTTCGTAAACCGAAAAATTTGTAAGCGGAGTCGTTCGTAAACCGAGGTTCTACTGTATATATATATATATATATATATATATATATATATATATATATATATATATATATATATATATATATATATATATATATATATATATATATATATATATATTTGGGCTCAAGCCATGGCGTCCTGATGGAAGGTTCCTTATTGGTAGCTTCCTTGGGTATATAAACTATTAGATATTCCCAGAGAATTTAGCCACAGGTTATCACAGAATTCTAACTTCTGGAGCGAGTATCCTAAAGGTTTCCCTTTAAGACATCATATAACAACAGGGGACGCATGTATTAACGCGCCACATAGCTATCTGCACCCCACAGAGAGTTAACACTTCGATGTGTAGGGGCGGAGAATAGCAGGGGAGCCGTTCCACAGCTAATCTCGTCCGTGGCTACTTTTGGTACTCGAGACGTAAACAAACGGGCGCCATTGCTAAATGACGTCACGTCCGTCCTCATCCTTCGCTTAGTAGCTTGCCTTACTAGTCGGATTTTTCCCTGTGCTTATCTTATCGACTTGCATCTTAGCCATGTCTCTACCCTCGGCCTCGCCTTCTTCTGGAAAGTTGAGTACAAGGTTCCAGTATTGTTTAAATAAGCTCTGACCGTAAAGTAACTTTTACTTTTCGAGATATTTTATGTTTTTTGGCAGAGCTGTGCTGCTACCGGACCCTCCATTTTATGGCGTCGCTGTTGTTTTGCATGCCTTATTTAGCTAGCCTCAACAGCTTTTCCGGCCTCATTAACTAATCGATACTATTAGTTATTTAGTCTTCATAGCTAGGAACTTTATATATCGTGTTTTGACGCTCTTTTATTTGGTCATCGCCTGACCCCATACCAGTTCGCTAGTCCAGCCCCTAGGCCAGAGTGCCTATCATCAGTGTTCATGCATGATATATTACAGTGATCCTAAGTTTAGTTATGAAGATAGTGGCATCATTTTATGATACTGTTTACTGTGATGCAAGTGTTTTCGCCTTCAGGGACCATATAGGGGATAGGTTTGACAGTGTGCCTCTCTAACCTAACCTAATTGTAGGCCCCCTATATGCTCCCTTCACCCCCTGCCTTAGGGCATTCCCTCTGCGTAGCCTTGCTCCCCCTACCATGTAAGGGGATCAAGCTCATACCAGAGTACTTATCGCTTCTCTGTCCTCCCTGAGGGAATGATCCCCCCTTAGGGTTGCGTCCGAGAATGAGGAACGGCCTGCCCTTCCTCTATTGCTGAGGCTCGGTTACCTGACCTGCCCTGCATTGCGATACGTCTTCCAACCTTCCTGGTTTAGGGTGTAACATCCCTGCTGTAGGTTAGGCTTGGGGGTGTTAGTCCTGTGTCTTGCTGAAACGGTACCCATGCACCGTTCTCAGACAGGCTGCCTACCTTAGGCTAGGGAGCGTCCTCCCTTCCTTGGTGGCCGCTTTGGTACAGAGCCTCCCCTATGGAAGACCCTTCTTCTTCTCCCCTCCCCAACTATCTCTTGTATTGCCTAGCCTATACTTAGGTTAGCCTATACCCATCTGTCCCCTGTCCTACAACTCCTCCTTAGGGTGGAGTGATAGGGCTACCTTGAGTCCCTGTGTGCAGTCCGCTCTGGTACATATACCCTTCATAGTGTCCTATGGGGTTAGCCACTGGATGCGTTTTGTCCGCAGGGGTTCTCCCCCCCCCCCTCTTGGGTGTTCCCTAACCCTCCCTTGGGCTACACTGGCTGCCTGCTGCCTGCGGCCCCTGCCACTGGATGATAGGGCTAGCCTCTATCATGGGTACACCCATTCAGGTGGGATGACTTGGGGTTCGTGTCCATACCCCTACATCCCTCCTTCTGTCTCTTTCACTGTCCTGGTGCCGGTCCCTTGCCGCCTCTACTGTCGGTGATACCGACCTCCCCCCTTGGTGACACATTCCTTGCACCCCGGGACGTCAGTCCTCTGTGTGCCGGAGGGCTGCCGCCTACCGTCGGCGTACAGCCGATGGCCTACCCTCATACCTCCTAGCTTCGGTTGTCCGTCCATCGGACCGGCCCCAGGAGTGCCTTATCCATTGCCGGCAGTCCGGTTCTGCTATAGCTCACCCTTGTCCCTGTCACCAAGCCGGCAACCTTCGGCTGCCGGAGCCTCCGCCTCCCGCCGCCGTGCTGCCGTTGTGCCGGCGGCCGCCATCCTGGCATTACTCCTGACTTTTATATTTGTCTTCCCTAATGCCAGGAACTCTGCCGGAGCGGCCTCTGGCTTTCCGCCGGTCTGCCGGAGCATTCCGGAGGCGCCAAAGTGACTTGCACCCCTTCTCCTAGCTATCAACTCATGCTGATAGCCCTACAGTACATTGCAACCAGATGGTTTGACTACATAAATATATAGGTATTGTCTTACCGTTCTATTAGTAGCCGTGCTGTCTTCTTGCATATCACAAATTTCCAGCATGCTGTGTGTATCTTAGCACGGCTGGTTGCCGGAAACCGTTACCCTATGGGATCTTCTACATCCCCAATTCAATGGTCTGAGTGGTCTCAGTCCCAGATTTATATACTTGGCAATTCCTACTAGAATTCCCCCTGCCTCCCTGGCAATCTATGAAGAATTCTGCCTTGTGTCCTCGGTCACAAACAAATTGCCTATGGATAAGGTTACGGTAACCAGCCGGGCGGGTTACACGGAGTATGTGTCTATCTACTTCATTTCCCGCTCCACTCTCAAACATCACAATGTTTATATCACTTGAAATTAAGTTAAAATCAAGTTGAAAATTAACCTTTTAATATTTAACTTTAGAATAAGTCATTAATATGACTTCCCCATATTCATGTTCTCTTTCTCTTACAGGAGGAGTACGTGAAGTGCGACCACGGCTTCTGTGCAGTGAAGCGCCCGCACTTCTATGGGCACACGGCGTGTAGGACCCACGCCCCTTGCGCCAGCAAGAAAGGCGATCTGAAGTTTTGGGACCCTCAGAACTGTACAGTCTGCAAGGACCGCCTGGTCGAGGCGTTCAATAATCCTCCCTCAGCGGAGGTTAGGGACGCTTCTCGAGAGAAGCTACGCAAGTGGGTGCGTGGCTTCCAGAAGAACGCCACTGGACCATACCTTGCCACCGAAGACTTGAGGGCCTTGCTTTTCCCGAAGGTATCCCCAGACTCTGTGGTCCCCAAGGATCAGATCCCCACCGTCCAGATAATGGTGGAACCCGATGTAGTCATGGCCCAGTTCATGCATGAGTGTCGCCTGGATACCGACAACGCGGAACGTATGTCGGAAGTGTCGGAGACCACGGAGAGGAACCTCATGGCCGAAGAACTGGACTATGAGGAAGACCAAGTAAAATACACCGAGTCGGAGCAGGAGGTCGCGTCGCCTTCCACCCCCACCCCGACTCTTACACTGATGGATGTATCACTCCCGTCTACCTCCGGCACCCCGGACCCCATCCCATCCAGTGCCCAGGAGATTTTCCGAATGCTCGAAGCTCTTATGGATAAGAAACTCCGTGAGACACACGAATACATCAGGACCATGGGAAGTTCAAAGGAGCCGAAAAGGATTTCGGTTAAGGATCTCCCGGCATGTTCGGACGCCAACCCCTGGAAGTATGCCGAGCACATGCCAATCACAACGGACAGGATCTTCATCAGTGAGAAGGTCGGCTCGGTTGCCCTGGAAGAAGTGGAATTCTCCCGAGTTTCGAGGCATATCCGGACTCTTACATCCGACTTCGATCTGAACCTGCCTCTAAAGAAGAGACCGAACCGAAGGAGGTGATTGTGTTCGATCTCCCGAAGGCCCAGGCTATGCTGGCCAATGCTGTTAAAAGTAGGGGTTTTACCTGCTCAAAGCTTCCGGCGCTGAGCAAGAAGCACCCTACCTACGTCGCACCAGACGATGCGATCCTCCCCTTCATGGAAAAGGCCTTCGCTGCGGTACACAAGGCAGTGGAAGAAGGGGAACCTTGCCCTGCACTGGAGGAGTGCAGACCCTTCTCCCTGATTACTCCCCCCGATGTTCGACACTGGAAAGATGTCCAGCATACATTCGTGGTAGGGAAACTAGATCCTGACGTTGCTGGACGTCAGTTTAACGAAGACCTCCCGAAACTTAATGACCATCTCCTTCGTCGGGAACATGACACGAAGGAAAGGCTCGCCGCATCCATGTCCCTCCAGGTACAGCTCGACGTCATGGCCGGTGACACTAGAGTCCCCGACCACTACATGGTGCTCGCCAAAACGCATTTGGCAACTGTAGTAAAAGACCTGTACAGCTTCATGAAGGCTTGTAGAGCCTGTCGTGAATTCGTGTTCTCCAGTGCCACAGTGAGACACGAACCCCGGAGGCTGATTTCCTCCAACATCTGGGGTAAGCACCTCTTTCCCTCTTCCCTTGTGAAAGAGATCACCGATGTTATGTATTATTGTAACAATGTACTATATTATTTCAAGTGTTTCAGGTATTGCACAACATTGCATCATATTGTATGAATAAGACATGTTATGCTTTGATCATAAGAGTAATGATTTGTTTTGGTATTAGGATTCAAACATTTGTTGGTTACCTCAGATAAGATGTGATTCTTTATGATTTATGCTGGAGTAGGATTTAAGTCTTTTCAGAGCGATGCTCTTTTGTTTAGCAATGTTTTGGTTAGTGAGATTTGTGTAAGACGCTCCATATGCACTTGAGAGTCAGCTGTCACAAAGAGAAGTTCATAATGTAGTCTTTTATACATTAAAGACGTATTTTATTAATACCAACGTATTATTATCCATCAAGCATACAGCGACGAAGATGAGATCAGCTGAGAAATAATTACTAATGATGATACATCTCTGTTCCAGGTAATTATTATGGTTAATAGAACTTCCTACCTAAGCACCCATATCTTATATTTGGCGACGAAGATGAGATCAGCTGAGAAATAATTACTAATGATGATACATCTCTGTTCCAGGTAATTATTATGGTTAATAGAACTTCCTACCTAAGCACCCATATCTTATATTTGGCGACCGAAGTTTGAGGACGACGGACAAGCAGGGAGAAGCAAGCAGGGAGAAGCATTGGAGCCTTTGTACAAAGACGGCCAGCACAAGAGAAGTTCCGTTCTTACATTGGAAATCAAGAGTAAAATCGCCCAATGAAGATTTTACCAGCAGCAGAATAGGAATTTCATCAAATACACAAAAGGGTGAAATTTTAAGTTGGGTAGGTAGGAAGTATACTTGTGACTGCAACTTAACCTACCACAAGGTAAGCAAACAAAATGCCTTTTAATATCGAACCGCCACCATGTTTCAGCGTCACTGCTGAGCCTAATTCTGTTGCAACACGATGGCAACAGTGGTGTGAGGAATTTAAGATTTATTTAGAAGATTAGGGAACATGAAGGATGCACAAAAGAAGGCATTATTACTTCATACAGCAGGTAGGGAAGTTCGGGAAGTGTTTAAGACTTTGCAGCCTACAGATGACACAAGTGAAGCTGCAATTAAGGCTCTTACCACATATTTTGCTCCTCAAGTCAATAAATTTTTTGAAAGATACCAGTTTTCAGCGCAAGCTTATCAGAAAGAAAATGAAAGTTTAGATGCATTTGTGACTAGACTAAAGAATTTAGCTGTTTCATGTGAATTTCTAGAGTTAGAGAATGTTATCATAGATCAAGTAATTGCACATTGCACATCAGAAGAGCTAAGAAAGAAATTATTGCAAGATAAAGATTTAACATTAGAAAAGGTCTTGATAACAGGCAGAGCTTTAGAAACATCAAATAGGCAAAGTCACATAATAGGTAGTTCTACAAGCAATAGAATGGAAAATTCTAAAATTAATACAGTAGGTTCTAAGTGGAAAACCAATGAGAATCAGAGAAGAAATATGTCAAAGCCTAGTCATAGAAAAGTGCCTAACACTAATGTTCATAAATATCAGAATCAGGCTTATACACAGAAACAACAGGAAAAACCCAAGTGTTTTAGGTGTGGTAAAACTGATCATCTTGCATACGAAGCAAGGAAATGCCCTGCTACTGGACAGACATGCCAGAATTGCAGAAAGCTAGGTCATTTTGCAACTGCTTGTAGATTTCCTAAACAGTACGCAAAGAAAATAAATGCTACAGTTGATACTATGGGTCAAGAGAATAATGAGGAAAATGTTCATGATAATCAGGTTAGTTCAGAAACTGATTTTGCGTTTCACATAAATTCAGTCAATAAAGGTGCAAAGAAACATATCATGGTAGAAGTAATCATAAATGGTAAACCAATTTTGATGCAAGTTGACACAGCAGCCGATGTATCAATTATGTCTGAGAAAATGGCTAAAGGCATTCCTAATTTGTTATTAGAAGGTACAAATAGAGTTTTGAAAGGTTATAATGGTTTTGATATTCAGGTAATAGGTGTTTCGAACGTAGAAGTACAGTACAAAGAACAGAAATTAGAGAGAATGCCATTAACAGTAGTAAAAGGTAATGGACAAACTTTGCTAGGTTTAGATTGGCTACAGTATTTGAAGTTAGATTGGCCTAGTATTTTGAAGGTTGCAGGTAGACAAGATGAAAACAAAAATGAAATGTCTATGAATGATATCCTATCAGAGTTTCAAGACGTATTTGAAGATAAAATAGGTACAGTAAAGAACGCAAAGGCAATTTTAGTTTTGAAACCTGACAGTTCTCCTAGATTTTTTGCTCCGAGACCAGTACCATATGCATTGAAAAGTGCAGTTGAAACAGAAATCAAGAGATTAGAAAGTGAAGGTTCTTGGGAAAAGGTCACATATTCAGATTGGGCTACACCATTAGTTCCTATTGTGAAGGAAAGTGGACAGGTTAGGTTGTGTGGAGATTACAAAGTAACGTTAAATCCACAACTGCAAGTAGCTCAACATCCCTTACCAAATCCGAAAGACATGTTTGCAACTATGTCAGGATGCAGTGTTTTTTCTAAATTAGATTTAAGACAAGCATTTCAACAGCTTCCCATGGATGAAACTTCACAAGAATTATGTACAGTAAATACATCCTTAGGTTTGTTTAGGCCAAAGAGATTACCTTATGGAGTTGCAAGTAGTCCAGCTATATGGCAACAAACTATGGATAAGATTTTTTCAGGAATGCAAGGAGTATTCATTTTTATAGATGATATTTTAATTGCGGGTAAAGACACAAGAGAACATAGAGAAAGATTGCGAACAGTTCTGAAGAAGTTGAAGGAACATAATATTAGAGTAAATAAGAACAAATGTATTTTAGAAGTTGATTCAGTGGAATACTTAGGTTTTGTAATAAATGGCAAGGGTATTCACAAAACTAAAGAGAAGATTAAAGCTGTACAATCAACAAAAGTGCCAGAAAATGTTAAGGAATTACAATCATTTCTAGGTTTAGTAACATTTTATGGGAATTTCATTCAGAATTTGTCTACAATTGCACATCCATTGTATAATCTGTTGAATAAGGGTGTAGAATGGAAGTGGACAAAAGAGTGTCAGGAATCTTTTGAAAGAATCAAGCAGGAAATAACATCACCTACATTCTTAGTACATTATCGAATGGATTTACCAGTTAAATTAGTTTGTGATGCATCAAACATAGGTTTAGGTGCAGTATTATCTCATGTAATGCCAGATGGAACAGAAAAACCAATTGCATTCACTTCTAGAGTATTGAACAAGGCAGAAAGGAATTACTCTCAAATAGAAAAGGAAGGTTTAGCATTAGTTTATGGAGTTAAAAAATTCCATATGTATCTTTATGGTAGGAAAAAGTTCACACTTGTTACAGATCATAAACCTTTATTAGCAATATTGGGTCCAAAAGCAAGTTTACCTACGTTGGTAGCTGCAAGACTACAACGTTGGGCAGTTACGTTAGCAGCGTACCACTATGATATAGAATACCGTCCAACATCAAATATGGGTAATGCAGATGCTTTATCCAGATTACCCGTAGACAAAGCTCCAGAAGAGTATGATGACAGTGTTCTGTTAATTTCAGTTTATAATGTACCAATAACTGCAAAAGATGTAGCACACAGTACCAAGCAAGACCCAGTACTTAGTAAGGTTTTGGAGAGTTTAATGACAGGTAGGGACTTATGTGGAAAAGAGGAAAATTGTAAACCGTATAAGGATATATGGTATGAACTGAGTGTGACACAAGGAATAGTGATGAGAGGTTCCAGGGTAGTTATTCCTAATTCACTGAGAAATAAGGTTTTGTCTGAAATACATGCTGATCACCAAGGTATTGTAAGATCAAAGTCAATTGCGAGAACTTTTGTATGGTGGCCAGGTGTAGATAAAGATGTGGAATGTTATATAAAGAATTGTATGAATTGTGTTATGCAACAAAACAATCCTCAATTTGCTAGAATGCACCCGTGGGAGTTACCCAGGTATCCATGGCAACGAGTGCATATAGATTTTGCAGGTCCTTTTTTGAATTATTTGTTTTTGATAGTAGTAGATGCTTACAGTAAGTGGCCAGAAATTATCCCAATGAAGACGACAACGTCTTACGCCACAATAAAAGAGTTAATGCAAATTTTTTCAACGCATGGTATTCCAGAAAGAATTGTTACAGATAATGGTCCACAATTTACCTCACAAGAGTTTAAAGAATTTTGTAATGTCAATGGTATAAAGCATACATTTTCAGCTACATATCATCCATCTACTAATGGAGAGGCTGAAAGATTTGTCCAAACATTTAAGCACAATATGAAGTGTAGAAGAGCAAATTCAAGTAATATATTTTTGCATGTGTCAAAATTTTTATTGTCTTATAGAACAACGCCGCACAGCACAACAGGCGTGGCACCCTCAAATTTGTTAATGGGAAGGAGGATAAGGTGTAAGTTAGATTTGTTGTATCCAAGTTTGCAAAGTGATTTAGAAGATAAAGGGTATAAACAAATAGCAAAGCTTCCTAATGTAAGACATTTTTTACCTTTGTCTGATGTCATGGTAAGATCGTACAACACTCCAGAGAAGTGGGTACCAGGAGAGATTGTAAGAGAGATAGGAAATTTACATTATGATGTTCGTGTTGGTGATAATGTTGTAAAACGTCATGTTGATCAATTACAGCCGTTAAACAGAAAGACAGTAGAGCATGTGAATGTTAGAGATGAGAAACTTAAAGAAGTTGTTAGATCAAATGAGTCAAGTATTAACCAAGATGGTCCAACATCCAATGTAGATTCAGAACCAATTCATGTACCAGTACAAGATGAGGTTAAAGTGCTTCCTAATAGGATTAACAGAGGAAAGCCCCCTGAGAGATTAGATTTATGAATGTTTTTACAATGTCAAGTTAAGGGGGAGGAGACTGTTATGTATTATTGTAACAATGTACTATATTATTTCAAGTGTTTCAGGTATTGCACAACATTGCATCATATTGTATGAATAAGACATGTTATGCTTTGATCATAAGAGTAATGATTTGTTTTGGTATTAGGATTCAAACATTTGTTGGTTACCTCAGATAAGATGTGATTCTTTATGATTTATGCTGGAGTAGGATTTAAGTCTTTTCAGAGCGATGCTCTTTTGTTTAGCAATGTTTTGGTTAGTGAGATTTGTGTAAGACGCTCCATATGCACTTGAGAGTCAGCTGTCACAAAGAGAAGTTCATAATGTAGTCTTTTATACATTAAAGACGTATTTTATTAATACCAACGTATTATTATCCATCAAGCATACAGCGACGAAGATGAGATCAGCTGAGAAATAATTACTAATGATGATACATCTCTGTTCCAGGTAATTATTATGGTTAATAGAACTTCCTACCTAAGCACCCATATCTTATAACCGACAAGACCGCCACGGAGAACAGGAACCTTCTCCACAAGTGGGGCATGTCGAAGAAAAGGAAATCCTCTCAGGACGACGGCCCTCAGGCTAAGAGGAAATCCTCCAAGCCGAAACCCCAGCAACGTCAACAGAGACGGCAGTTTCCGGGATCCGCTACTCTCCAAGTGGCAGCTCAGCCACAGCAGACCTTTCAGCTGGCCACCTAACCGGTCTTGTCACAGTCGCCGGTTTTCACCCCTGCTTTCGAGCAACAGTCGACTACCTTTCGTCCCAAAGGTAGAGGCTCAAACAGAGGTGCAGGCAGAGATGCATCTCGCCGTCCCTCCAGAGGCAGAGGAGGAAGGGGAGCTAGCGGCCGAGGCAGTAAACCCTCGGGACACCAGAAGCAATGAAGTGCTTCCGGTGGGAGGAAGACTCCGCCAATTCCAGGATCGTTAGACCTTCGATCCCTGGGCACACAGCATCGTCAAGAAGGGTCTAGGCTGGAGTTGGACTCAACCACCCCCAACCTTCCAGCAATTCTTCCAACAATCAACCCCCCTTCTGGAAGAATATGTCCTATATCTCTTGAACAAGAAGGTGATAAGGAGGGTAAAGTCAACCAGGTTCCAAGGGAGACTGTTTTGCGTCCCCAAGAAGGACTCCGACAAACTAAGAGTCATTCTAGACTTATTCTCCCTCAACAAGTTCATAGCGAACGACAAGTTCAAGATGCTGACTCTTCAACAGATAAGGACCCTTCTGCCTCAAGGTTCCTACATGGTCTCCATAGACCTGGCGGATGCCTACTGGCACGTTCCAATGAACCACCACGCTTCCTCCTACCTAGGATTTCGACTCCAAAGGAAAAGCTACGCCTTCAGGGCCATGCCCTTCGGCCTCAACGTGGCCCCTCGGATCTTCACAAAGCTGGCGGACGCCATCGTTCAACAGCTTCGCCTCCGAGACGTCCAGGTGATGGCCTACCTGGACGACTGGCTAGTCTGGGCTCCATCGCCCGAGGATTGTTTAAGATCCTGCAACAAAGTTACCCAGTTCCTAGAACACCTGGGATTCAAGATAAACGCGAAGAAATCTTGCCTCTCTCCAGCTCAGAAGTTCCAATGGTTAGGAATCCAGTGGAACCTTCAGTCACACCGCCTTTCCATCCCCCAGAAGAAAAGGAAGGAAATAGCAGGGTCTGTCAAGCGACTGCTGAAATCCAAACGGATCTCAAGACGTCAGCAGGAACGAGTTCTAGGCTCTCTACAGTTCGCCTCAGTGACAAACCCAGTGCTACATGCACAGCTAAAGGATGCCGCGGGAGTCTAGAGACGTTCCGCATCCATCGCTCGAAGAGACCTCAAGAGACGGCTCCCAAACAGACTTCGGCTGCTCCTAAAGCCGTGGTCGGAAGCAAAGGCCCTGAAAAGGTCCATCCCTCTTCAACACCCACCTCCATCACTCAACATCCACACGGACGCTTCGCTGGAGGGTTGGGGAGGTCACTCCCACCAAAAACAGGCTCAAGGAACATGGTCTCCCCTATTCAAGACGTTTCACATCAACATCTTGGAGGCCATGGTGGTCCTTCTAACTCTGAAGAAACTCTCCCCGCCTCCCTCGATCCATATTCGTCTGACCCTGGACAACTCGGTGGTAGTCCGATGTCTCAATCGACAAGGCTCAAGATCGCCCCAGATAAATCAGGTGCTTCTAACAATCTTCCGTCTGGCAGAGAAGAAGAAATGGCACCTGTCTGCAGTTCACCTACAAGGATTCCGCAACGTGACGGCGGACGCTCTATCTCGAACAAGTCCGATAGAGTCGGAATAGTCTCTAGACGCAAGATCGTTCTCCTTCATCTCTCACCAAGTCCCAGAACTCCAGATCGATCTCTTCGCAACGAGCGACAACAATCAACTTCCTCGATATGTGGCCCCGTACGAGGACCCCAAGGCAGAAGCAGTGGACGCCATGTCACTGGATTGGAACAGATGGTCCAGGATCTACCTGTTCCCTCCCACCAACCTTCTGCTAAAAGTCCTCTCCAAACTGAGAACCTTCAAAGGAACAGCGGCCCTAGTGGCTCCCAAGTGGCCCCGGAGCAACTGGTACCCCCTAGTCCTGGAGCTACAACCCACGCTGATCCCTCTCCCGGGCCCAGTTCTCGCCCAGCAAGTACAGAAGTCGACTGTCTTCACTTCATCATCGAAAGTCAGGGACCTTCATCTCATGATTTTCTCTCCCTAGCCGTGAAGAAAAGGTTTGGGATCTCGAAGAAAAGTCTAGACTTCCTCGAGGAATACAAGACCGAATCCACACGACGGCAATACGAATCATCCTGGAGAAAATGGGTCTCATTCGTCAAGGCAAAAAATCCTACGGAAATCACCATCGATTTTTGTATGTCCTTCTTCATTCACCTTCATGGACAGGGCTTAGCAGCCAACACGATTTCTATTTGCAAATCGGCCTTGACTAGACCACTAATGTACGCCTTCCAGACTGATCTGTCCAGCGACATCTTCAATAAACTGCCGAAGTCATGCACTCGTCTACGCCCAGCACCCCCACCAAAACCTATCTCCTGGTCTCTGGACAAGGTGCTCCATTTTGCCTCCAGTTTGGACAACGATTCATGCCCTCTCAAGGATCGGACTCAAAAGGTTATATTTCTTTTTGGTCTTGCTTCAGGAGCCCGAGTCAGCAAAATAGTGGCATTATCAAGGGACGAGGGTCACATTCTGTTTACAGACTCAGGAGACCTTACCCTCTTCCCGGACCCGACGTTTCTCGCTAAAAACGAACTACCCACCAAAAGATGGGGCCCTTGGAGAATCTGCCCCCTGAAAGAAGATGTCGCTTTATGTCCAGTAGAGAGCCTCAAGGTCTATCTTCGTAGAACTTCTGACTTTGGTGGAGGCCAACTCTTCAAAGGAGAAACATCGGGCAGCGACCTGTCATTGAAACAACTAAGAGCGAAGATCACCTACTTCATTCGCAGAGCGGATCCTGACAGTACACCCGCAGGTCATGATCCTAGAAAAGTCG
>NC_090728.1:13710639-13723139 GCF_036898095.1 Palaemon carinicauda
TATTCTGCAAGAGGAGCAACTGAAAGTGAATAGTCAGAAGGATTTGAGTTTCCCTCTTGGGAAATGCTAATTGCCAGAATGATTTTACTAAAAACTCCCTTGGTAATGAAATATATATATATATATATATATATATATATATATATATATATATATATATATATATATATATATATATATATATATATATTTATGTATATATATATATATATATACATATATATATATATATATATATATATATATATATATATATATATATATATATATACATATATATATGTATATATATATATATATATATATATATATATATATATATATATATATATATATACATATATATATATATATTTTTGGGCTCAAGCCATGTCGTCCTGATGGAAGTTCCTATAGGGTAGCTTCCTAGGGTATATTACAATTACAGCGATATTCCCAGAGAATTTACCTTAAGGTACCAGAATTCTAACTCCTGGAGCGAGTATCCCTCGTGAAAGGGATATCGCGACATATCAGAGGACGTATTCTTGACACGCCACATGGCAATCTGCATCCTAGACAGAGATTTCGTCTCGTAGGAGGGATTGGCAAGAAACGAATTCGGGAAAGAAAAAGGGGAGCCGCTCCCAAGGCTTCCTTATCCTCCGATTCGTATGCGTGCCTGGCGCCAATCCTGGCGCCATCTGTATTCCTTTTTGCGTAGCTTAACAACTCGGTGTTTTTTCCTGTGTTTCTCGCAAATCTTGGATTTATTCTACTTTTTCATGGCTTCTCCGTCTTTGTCGGCCTCTGATAAGTTGAGTATAATGTCTTCTATGTATAAATGTAGGCTCTTGGTAAAATTTTGAGTGATTAATAGGATTAATCTTTGATACAAGAGCCGTAGCCTACCAGAGGCGTCCTGGACGCTGTCGCTCGCTAGGTATAAATTTAGTTAGTCAGAGCGACATTCCTGGTTGTTTTGCTTTAATAAATTTTAGCTATTTAGCATTACATAGGATTTCCTTTCGTGCTTAGTATTAATTTGGCGAAGTATTCGCCATTCTGGCCTACGCTAGGCCATGTAGCCTAGTCGTTTGGTCCTAGTATTTCATGCATGATTTTGGTTTTTCCGAGTGTAATAAAAATTTTATTGAAGCTTTAGGCTATATTTTATACATTTAAGACTGTGTGGAATATTTCCAAGATAGTATACGAGTGAGTTTCGGTGATTTAGGTAATCGATTCTCTTGGTGCCTAGGCTAGTTGCTTATGGAGCCTTAGTATACTTTATCATACTCCCCGGTTGCTTTCTTTTCATCGGAGAAGGTATGCAATCCCTTTCCCTCTGTTTAAGCCTTGGGCTTATCCCTAAGTGGTTTTTTCAGAAATTATTTTCGATAAAACTATACTGGGGTGTTACTGTACCTTCCTGTTCCTGTAGTATGGTTCAAAGAGGGACAAAACAACAGAGTTTTTTAGTGTGAGTCTGTGTTGTCTGGCTTGGGGCAGAGTCCCCCTCGCTGGCCTGATACAGACAAAGGGAGCTTAGCCCCCTTAGGTCACTACCGAAGGTTTCTGTGGATATGATTCCTTCTTTTGTGATCTACCAGACTAGTCCTTGTTGCTGTTCTCGGGGGAGGATAAGTTTCTTTCCCTGGGAGTAGCAACACCTTCCTTGCTTTGGTGCTCTGGGAGCTGGCAAGTATTGCTGGCCTTCCCCCTTAGATCTCCCTTAGGCTAAGATAAGTTTCTTGGCTGCGGGTGATCTGTCACTAAAGCAAGGTTGGTAGGACCCTCTTGTCCCTTCCCCCTCTTTCTCCGTAATGGCCTAGCCATTACTGTACTGTACGTCATTCTACATCTGGACCTAGTATAGGTTAGGATGTGGAATTGACTCAGCCCCTTGCCGGCCGGCAGAGCTGCCGGCCGGCAAGGGTCTTATGTTTTCGAGTGCTGCCCGGACCTCTCTTGGTCCCTCATCCATGCCTGCCTGTAGAGCCAGACGGCATTGGTCAGGAAGCCTGAATTAGTTTCTCCCCTTCCTTATATGCACTCTTCGGTTGCCGGGCTTGGAGGTTGTGTACACTCTTATCCCGGCATCCATTCTATTTTTCTTCTAGTGCTGTACCCAACCCGGCTGCCGGCCTATGAGGCCGGCAGCCGGGCAGGTGTAGTCCTCTGGTTCTTTTGCTGCCGGCTGGCATCGGTCTTGTACCTTTGCCGGCCGGCTTATGTCAGCCCTTGTCTGGCGGTCACCAAGAGTGTGGCCGGCAGCTGGGTACTACCTTGTGTAGTTGCCGGCCGGCAGCCATTGCCGGCCGACATTGGCTGTTGCCGGCCGGCAGTTGCTGCCGACCGGCACATGTATTTGAACCAGAGTGCTGCCGCCTTATAGCTGTTAAGTAGTATACTTTAAAGCTAGTTATGGTGTGTGCCGGCCGGCAAGTGCCGGCCGGCACGCATCCCCCTATACTGTACTAGTATTCTTCAGTATAACATATACAGTAAGAAGAAAACTATGGTAAGGGTTTTGGTACAGCTCTGTGTCTTCTAACACTATTGTGTTTTCTTGCACATCCCTTTGCTGTTGCCCTACAGATAGGAAAGTGAGTTCTTTCCTGTCTATTATCCAGGATTTTAAAATCATTGCTTAGGTGTGAGCTCCACCTGTTTCCTCTGGAAACCTTGCATTGGTTACTCTAGAAGAGATTAACCATTTGATTTTATTATCTGGAAGGCTGCAACAATGGGTTGTGAGGGAAACACAAGTGTGTGTCTTTCCTTTATGAATTGTTATGCTATACTATGCATATCCAGTGATACATAGTTCACTTGATACTCATGGAAATTTCTTCTCTTTACAGGAGGACCCTCCGAAGTGCGGAAATGTTTTCTGCAACGTCCGCAGCAAGAACCTCTGCGGACATGAGTGTTGTAGGAGACACGCAGCATGCGCTGTCTCCAAGGATGATCTCCAGTATTGGGACCCTCAGGTATGTATTGTATGCACTAACCTGATTACTGAGGCTTTTGATTCCCCTAGGACGGCGGAATCAAGGGATATAGCAAGGGAGAAGCTTCGTACCTGGGTAAGGGGCTTCCAAAAGAACACCTCTGGCCCTTATCTTCCAAGTGAGAAGATGAGGGCGTATCTTTTTCTCAAGGCATCAGCTGATGCAGTGATTCCCTAGCCTCAAGAGGAGATCCCCCAAGATCAGGTCCAGGTGGACGTTGAAGTCGCAGTCGCGATGCAAGACATCCAGTTAGATGACAGGATGCCTGACGTGGACGAGCGTTTGGAACAAGACCTCCTGGCAGAAGGTCAGGATGAAGTTCAAACCCTGGACGTCGTAGAGGATGAGGTCGACGAGGTGTCGGCTACTCCGGTTCAGATTCCGAAACCTATTCCCTCAACATCGGCCGGTCTCCCAGTAGAACTGGGACAGGCCCTCTCTTCGATTGTTGGAATGATCCAACAAATGCAGAAGGAGAATCAGGAGAAGGCGGCTGCTATGGAACTGCGGATGCAGTCCCTGGCAGAATCACATGGGCCCCGGAAAAGGCTCAATGTGAAAGACCTTCCCTTATGCTCAGATGCTATCCCATGGAGGTATGCTGAGCACATGCCGATGACGACTGGAAAGATCGTCATCTCGGATAAGCTGGGTTCAGTTCCCCTAGAGGAGGTGGAATTCTGGCCCAGCAAGGCATCATATCCGGACTGCTATGTCCGGCTGAGAAAAGAACCAGCTTCAAGGGAGGAGACAGAGCCGAAGGAGGTCATAATTATGGACCACGCTAAGGCTCAAGCCCTACTTTCATCCTCGATGAAGGAGAGGGGCTTCTCTAACTCGAAGGTAGCTGCATTGAGCAAGAAGCTCCCTTCTTTTGTGTCCTCTCCTGCTAGATCCTTCCCCTTTTTACAGAAAGGGTTTGGGGCTGTCCTAAAGGCAGTCGAGGCCGGCAAGCCTTGCCCTTCCCTGGAGGAGTGTAAACCCTTGTCGCTGGCCCTGCCTATGGACCACAAAGACTGGAAGGATGTCCATCTGACGTTCTCAGTGGGAAAGTTGGAGGCTGATATTGCCGGACGGCAATTCGGCGAGGACCTCCCCAAGCTGTCTGACTCTCTTTTACGAAGAGAGTTCGAGACAAAAGAAAGACTGGCTGCCTCAATGTCTCATCAGACTACTCTTGAGACGATGGCAGACCCCAAGGTCCATGAAATGTTCATGGTGGTGGCTAAGTCTCACCTAGCCACAGTGACGAAGGACCTTTATAGCTTCGTCAAGGCAAGGAGAGCTTGCAGGGAGTTCGTGTTCACCGGGGCTACGGTGAGACACGAGCCAAGGAAGTTAATCTCCTCCAACATTTGGGGAAAAGACCTTTTCCCTACCGATGTGGTCAAAGAAGTTGTTGATAAGGCCGCCGTGGAGAATAGAAACCTTCTTCAGAAGTGGGGCCTGGCTATCAAAAGAAAGTCTTCCCCGGATGAGGGTCCTCAACCAAAGAGGAAGAATATGAGGACTAGGCTACCGTCTCGGCCAGCCAAGCCTTTTAGACAGCAACAGCAACTGCAATTGCCATTGCCTCCAGTGCCCCAGATGGTGGCACAAACCCCGACCACTTTTCAGTGGGTACCCCAGGCTGTGCCAGGTCAGTCCACGGCATTCACCCCAACGTTCGAAGGACAGTCTTCTTCCTTTCGAGCAAAGCCTAGAGGAGCAGCCAGAGGCTCGTCTAGGCGCCCCTCAAGGGGAAGGGGATTCAGAGGTGGTCGTGGTCAGGGAGGCAAGACCTCAGGAAGGCAGTCCAAGTGAAATGATACCGGTAGGAGGGAGACTGATGAAATTTTGGGATCGTTGGACCTTCGATCCCTGGGCCCAAAGCCTACTCAAGAATGGACTGGGCTGGAGCTGGTTTTTCCAACACTCCACCCCCGTTCTGGAGGAGTATGTTCAAGAACTGTTGGAGAAAAAGGTGATCCGAAAGGTGAAGTCCATCAAATTCCAAGGGAGGCTGTTTTGTGTTCCCAAGAAAGACTCGGAAAAGCTCAGAGTCATTCTGGACTTGTCGCCACTCAACAAGTCCATAGTGAATTGCAAATTCAAAATGCTAACACTGCAACACATAAGGACCTTACTGCCCAAGAGGGCATACTCAGTCTCTATAGACTTGTCAGACGCCTATTGGCACATCCCAATCAGCCGTCGACTCTCCCCCTACCTAGGGTTCAGGCTACAACGGAGACTATACGCCTTCAGAGCCATGCCATTCGGGCTAAACATAGCCCCGAGGATTTTCACGAAGCTTGCGAGCGCAGCTCTCAAACAATTACGCCTAAAGGGAATTCAGGTAGTAGCCTACCTGGACGACTGGCTGGTGTGGGCAGCATCCGAGACCGAATGCTTGCAAGCTTCCAGTCAGGTAATCCAGTTCCTAGAGTACCTAGGCTTCAAGATCAACAGAAAAAGTCTCGACTTTCTCCATCCCAAAAGTTCCAGTGGCTGGGAATCCACCGGGACCTTTTGTCACACTGTTTCTCCATCCCGACGAAGAAAAGGAAGGAGATAGCGGGCTCTGTCAAGAGACTTCTAGATTCCGAAAGGATATCAAGACGCAGACAGGAGAGGGTACTAGGCTCTCTCCAGTTTGCTTCGGTGACAGACCCAGTGCTAAGAGCACAGCTAAAGGATGCAACCGGAGTTTGGAGAAGGTATGCATCAAACGCGCGAAGAGATCTGAGAAGACCAGTGCCGCCTCGGCTACGTACTCTTCTCAGGCCTTGGTCCCAAGCCAGACATCTAAAGAAGTCTGTTCTTCTTCAGCCACCTCCCCCATCGATGACAATTCACTCAGACGCCTCAAAGGAGGGATGGGGAGGTCACTCTCATTGGAAAAAAGTCCAGGGGACTTGGTCCAAGCTATTCAGGACCTTTCACATAAACTTTCTAGAAGCTATAGCAATGCTCCTTACCTTAAAGAAAGTCTCCCCGCGTCACTCGATCCACATAAGATTGGTGATGGACAGCGAGGTGGTTGTGAGATGCTTGAATCGACAAGGGTCGAGGTCACCACCTCTCAACAAGGTGATGTTAGCCATTTTCCGATTGGCAGAAAAGAAGAAGTGGTACCTGTCGGCAGTTCACCTTCAAGGAGTCCGCAACGTGACAGCGGACGCTCTATCCAGGTTCACACCGATAGAGTCGGAATGGTCCTTAGACGCAGGATCATTCTCCTTCATTCTGAATCAAGTCCCAGAACTGCAGATAGACCTCTTTGCGACGAAAGACAACAAGAAGTTGCCCCTGTACGTGTCCCCGTACGAGGACCCCTTAGCGGAAGCAGTGGACGCGATGTCCCTCGACTGGAACAGATGGTCCAGGATTTATCTGTTCCTCCCTCACAACCTTCTGTTGAGGGTCCTCAACAAACTGAGATCCTTCAAGGGGGTAGCGGCAATAGTGGCCCACAAGTGGCCGAACAGCATGTGGTTCCCCTTGGCGTTGGAACTACAGCTGAAGTTTGTGCCGCTACCACATCCAGTTCTGACCCAGCGAGTCCAGAAGTCGACTGTCTGCGCTTCATTACAGAAAACCCGGACCCTGCAGCTCATGATTTTCTCGCCCTTGCGGTGAGAAAGCGTTTCGGGATTTCGAAAGCCAGCATAGACTCCCTAGAGGAATATAAGTGCAAATCGACTAGAAGGCAATATGAGTCATCTTGGAGAAAATGGGTGGCCTTTGTAAAGGCAAAAATCCGCAGGAGATCTCAACAGACTTCTGCTTATCTTTCTTCATCCACCTCCATGGTCAAGGGTTGGCAGCTAACACGATTTCAGTGTGTAAATCTGCTTTGATGAGACCCATTTTATTTGCCTTCCAGATCGACCTAGGTAACGAGATCTTTAATAAAGTTCCGAAAGCCTGTGCTAGGCTCAGACCTTCAGCACCTCCAAAGCCCATCTCATGGTCTTTAGACAAAGTTCTTCATTTCGCCTCCCTGTTGAGCAATGAAGAATGTGCGTTAAAGGATTTGACACAAAGTTATTTTCCTATTTGCACTCGCGTCCGGGGCCAGGGTTAGTGAGATCGTAGCCCTCTCGAGAGAGGAAGGTCGTGTTTAGTTCCTGGATGGGGGGGAACTGAACCTGTTTCCGGATCCTACGTTTCTCGCCAAGAATGAGTTACCCACCAACAGGTGGGGTCCCTGGAGAATCTGCCCTCTGAAAGAAGATGCATCTCTATGTCCAGTAGAATGCCTAAAGGTCTATCTTCGTAGAACTTCAGACTTCAAGGGTGGTCAACTATTCAGGGGAGAAACATCAGGCTCAAATTTATCTCTGAATCAACTCAGAGCGAAAATCACATATTTTATTCGCAGAGCGGATCCTGACAGTACACCCGCAGGTCACGATCCGAGGAAAGTTGCCTCATCCCTAAATTTCTTTAATTGTATGGATTTTGATGATCTCCGTTCATACACGGGCTGGAAGTCTTCCAGAGTGTTCTTTCGCCACTATGCGAAGCAAGTAGAGGAACTAAAGAGATCTGTGGTAGCAGTGGGTCGCGTAGTTAACCCTACTGTTTAACTCTGCAAGGAACAGTGGTCTTAATTGGGACGATCAAGTCCAGGGTGAGTGTGTAGGTACATACTGTACTACAAACTAAATGAGGGCACTGAGTGCCCACATAGACTGTTTCTTTTTCCAAAGGTGTACCTAGCATAAGTACAGACATGTGTGCCGAGCGTTTTTAATGCTAATATGATTGATTTGTAATACAGACTTTTATGACTTGATACCTCGGTATCTTAAAAAAGTGGCATTTAATGCTTTTTCTTTCAGATAAACAAGTTCTGTTTACTATCATACTTATGCTTAAAGTTTTGGGTTATCCTCTTTATATATATATATATATATATATATATATATATATATATATATATATATATATATATATATATATATATATATATATATATATAATTGCTGTTAACCTGTCTATTTATTGTCTGTCAATAAACTTGTTCTTGAGAACCTTGCGTCTCTTTCACCTGTGTCAATTTATTAGTATAATTGAGCATTTATTCTATGTACCTTATCTGGGATAATTCTAATAGAATTGTTCTGTTATGCAAGCTATGTTGCATTGGTTTATGTAGTCCCCTATTGGGAGGACTCCGTCCCATAAAGGGACGAGGGCGGTTTTATTAGTTTCTTCCTACGCGGATATAAACCTTTGTCCAATACAAGTATTGTGCGAATTACTGGTCAATATATATTGACGCAGTGGCTCTTTACAAACTATGCATTACTTAATATAGGGCGAGACCACTATATTAGCTTGCCTGGTATTCATACATAGGTATATGTACTCTTCGAGACTTTTCCAGAGTCTAGTAGGACTCTTCCCTGTAGGGGGCAGGAAGCTCTAACATAGTTTATAGTTAGTTGAAAAGATGTATAACGGTAACATCTTAGGTCTCTAGGTCTAGTCGACCGGGGAAAAATTACCTCCGGGGAGTACGGCACGTTCTGAGAATCCACAGATACAGTAATGCTCTGGTACACTTCCATCAGGACGACATGGCTTGAGCCCAAAAAACGGATTTTGAGCGAAGCGAAAAATCTATTTTTGGGTGAGATAGCCATGTCGTCCTGATGGACCCGCCCTTGCCTTTCTAAGAAAGGGCTTTAGGACCCCTCCCTACATACAGTATCTGTAGCACCTCGTGTACGCTACAAGGAATACAGATGGCGCCAGGATTGGCGCCAGGCACGCATACGAATCGGAGGATAAGGAAGCCTTGGGAGCGGCTCCCCTTTTTCTTTCCCGAATTCGTTTCTTGCCAATCCCTCCTACGAGATGAAATCTCTGTCTAGGATGCAGATTGCCATGTGGCGTGTCAAGAATACGTCCTCTGATATGTCGCGATATCCCTTTCACGAGGGATACTCGCTCCAGGAGTTAGAATTCTGGTACCTTAACGTAAATTCTCTGTGAATATCGCTGTAATTGTAATATACCCTAGGAAGCTACCCTATAGGAACTTCCATCAGGACGACATGGCTATCTCACCCAAAAATAGATTTTTCGCTTCGCTCAAAATCCGTTATATATATATATATATATATATATATATATATATATATATATATATATATATATATATATATATATATATATATATATATATATATATACAAGGAAGCGCTAGATAGAAGATTAAATCTTGCTATATGGTGAGTTACCTTTACATCTTTTGAATCACATCTGGCTACTAACGCCTGTAGTTCTCTATATAATCTTAATAATTTAGTTTTTTACTAATACTTCATGGAAGGTTCAGAACCATTACTCGAGTTATACGACAATCACTCAAGAACATAACATTTTACTGATGTTGAAAGTCTACAAGCCTCACTTCCGGGTTGAACATAAAGCAAGGCTCTAACAACTTGTCCAGTAAGACTAGGTAAGCGCAGAATCTAAGTGTTTACGGACCTAAGGACTTACAATAGGCAGGTTACATACTTGTAAATCAGGGAGTTTCACACAACTTTTCGGCCCACTCGTGACATTTCTTTGGAAACTACCAGTTTTCAGCAATTGTAAATGAAATAATAAATAATCCTGTGTGCAGAGAAATACATTTCTGTCTCACAACAGAATCGAATCAAGAAATACCCGATCATAAGGTAAGATGAATACGGATTAGAAATAAATGGGACCTGGGTAGGTTACTTACATAGTGCCTAGGTTATTAAGTAGTATGGAAGTACCTAGGTAAGGATGCTTACAATAACCTCCGTTATATCTGATAATTTTCCTTCTTTACTTTAATATAGACTTTCATGTTTTTACGGCATTTATAAAGTATTATTGTAAATCGAATCTGCTAATTTATATTATCAATGATAAAATTTATATTAAATGATTCTTTTATAATAGAGAAAAAAATGAAACTCAAGTTATTGAAATAAAATTTAAAAATATTTGGAATGAAGTATATAAGTAAATACGTATCCGTTGATAATCTGAATTTGTTTTAGAAATAATGCAGTTACCGAGGAACTCATGCTGGCACCAATCAGTATTCTTTCATCGTGTTTCTTCTTGGATGGAAAAACGTGACGGAAAAGGATGTCAGTGCTGGGATTGAACAACGTTGGTGCAATACATGAGTATTGACGTATACTTAACCAAATACCAACAACCTTTTATAATGAAACACCGTTGTAATTTTTCATGTAGATAGAATCTTTAATTGATTGATGGATTTAAGGTTTTCTGGCATCCTGATATCTAAGGTCATTAGCGCCGATGTCATTTACTGTAAATAAAAACACAATCAATTAAAACCATAAAAACAAAGATGCCATCATAATTAAATATTTTTTAGAACACCTGCTTCTGAAATAAAGCTAAAAATAATACTAGCATGGTAGGACACATCATGTCCAAAAATCTTGGCAAGGATGAACCTGCCATCCTCACCTCTGGATGAGAGAGAGAGAGAGAGAGAGAGAGAGAGAGAGAGAGAGAGAGAGAGAGAGAGAGAGAGAGAGAGAGAGAGAGAGAGATCCTAATAATCAATTAATATCAGGAACAGATTTCAAGTATCTTTTTCCGTACACCGCAATAGTTATTCATATTCTTCAAAAAGAAATGAAGAATGAAGATCTATAAACGTTCAGAGAAAAACAAGGACCCATTCCGCTCGATGAATATTAATCAATAAGGCTGTCAAGAAACGTAAAATCTATAAGAATCTATAAACTTCAGCTTTTACTCAATCTTGCTGATTAAGATGCTCCAGACGAGCTTTCTTTTAGGATGTTGTTTCCGAGGCATAGGAAGAAAATAATTCAAGAAATACTCCACAAAATATTTAGGGAAAATTGAAGGTGTAAAAAAAAAAAAAAAAAAAAAAAGAGAGAGAGAGAAAGAGAGAGAGATCAATGGGGCGAGATGTTCTCTTTTTACTTTTAAAGAATTTCAGATAGAAGCATAAAATAATAATATAATTTTTGAGAGAGAGAGAGAGAGAGAGAGAGAGAGAGAGAGAGAGAGAGAGAGAGAGAGAGAGAGAGATTTCTCGGCTATTCAAATATCTTTTTAGTTGAAAGTTTCGACATTAGAAAATATTTTTCTTTGTAAAAACGAGACAGTTTCTCTAAGCAAGTGTTCCTTTTAAATCACAGCTCTTGTGAAATATCACCAAGACTATTTTATGCGTATCTTCTTGAACATAACATGAGGGAGATCACGTCTTTTAGCTTTTGTAAGCGCACGTGTCATTGGGTCATTTTCTCGAGATGATTAACTATTCAAAAGCACAGCTCAACGATCAAAGGTCATGACCAAAGATCAATGACTGGTTACTTAGTTGTTACTTCGTTCACATATGTCAAAATTATTACTCCTTTTGCATTTATGCTTAAAAATTACATTGTTGGAGTTAAGACCCATTTGGTAATCAAGTTCAAACATTATAAGAAGGATTTGGCACCGTAAATGGTTCTTTCTGTACTTTTATGCTGGTAAGATATTTAGTAATTACTTGATATTCAAGATTTTTATGTTTGATATGAATAATTTAAAGTAATGACTTGAGATTGTCAGGGGTATCAATGTACCACGAAAGCATATAGTTTTCATATATTTTTTTATATATATACAGATATCTTTAAAAAAGTGGGAATATTTAGTGAATTTGTTATCGTATGATTGTCAGTTTTATCGATGCATTTCCAGGAGACCTTGTTTTCCAATGACGGTTTATTTCTTCAAAGGCAGGATGAGAAAAGGAGAAAGTATTCGAAAAGGTTATGTAAACAGCATTAGAGGTGAGATTTTATGACAGATAAGGAGACCATGAACAAGTAGGCCAAAATAGTGAAAAAAAGTCAGGTAATTAAAACATAGTGAGCATAACTTGACTGGGAATGAAATATGTTCTACTTGGTATCAATGGTTAACGATGAATGAGCGGATTGTAGATTAGAGGAAAAATGTAGTGAATGTACTCTTAGTTAATAGATGTTTTAGATTTTTTACATTTTGAAAATAAAATAAAGGGGAGGGTGGATGTAAAGCTGGAAGCAAATGTCAGCTATTCTATGAACGGTAATTAAGAAATAAAAAAAAAAGAGGAATGTTACATTCAATTAATGGGATCATTGTGAGATACTGAGTTACATTGATGTCAATGGAGTTGAAGGGTTGTAAGCAATGTCCGAAAGAGGGAAAGTTTCTGAAGGAAAACAATAAGGGAATATTTGTTCATATACTTGAGGAAAAATCATGTGTCGTGATTTTGCAGAATTTGAAGTAGTTCCAATAGCTGGAATATGAATAAAAAGTTATATATCTAAGGAAAGAATTGTAAGGGTAATGCAAATAATCAACCTGAACATAGTAGTTTATCACACTGAATTCTTAACTTTTCACTGTTGTCCTATTTCTAATAAAAAAAAAATGAGGACAATTTTAAATGTATGGGGAAATTATAAAAAG
>NC_090728.1:13733139-13750639 GCF_036898095.1 Palaemon carinicauda
TGAAGAAAATAGCGTTTAGTAACTGGTGGCAATTTTTCCACCAGCCTTAAGTATATCAAGTCAAGTGTTTCTGTTTTGGGCAACTCTATGAGGCGATTAGGGTACTTGAAAATATGCCTCATCAAGTTAGTGTAGTAACACCCCAATCTTAAATTTAAAGTGATTTCTGGACTCGAAATACAATTCTAGGAGAAATCTATTTGGGAAAATAATTACGAGTGCTCAACAAAGCTCAAAATACAGTTAGATTTATAATTATATATCCAATGAATCCCTCAGCCATACTTTATATGTGATTAATGTCTAAGATAGGAGAGACAGAAAAGTTGTGGATTATCTCATTGCGGCCCTCTAATTTTAATGGTATATTGTTATGACCCCCCCCCCCAAAAAAAAAAAAAAATTAACAGGTCAATCGACCACTCATTGGTGAGGTAGGTGGACAATGGCTCTGAATGAACAACAACTGTAGTGTTGCATCAATGACGTCATTGTTAGTCACACCTCTCTTTTTCCGCCTTTCTCCCTTTTGTTTTGGCCGACTGTTTCGTGTATCTCATTACCAATCTCTTAAACAGCAAGTTTGTATGTGTGTGTGTGTTTTTTTTTCTTTATCTAGTCAAAAGAAAACAGAGGTAACAGATATTCCCCTAATACCTGCTAGACCTACACAGACCATTTTGAATTGAGTGAGCCCCTTGTTTTTCCCCGTGGTTATACCACGCCACCTGAGTCCTGCCATTGTACAATTATGTTGTGTTTAGAGCTCTGGTGGGTTGATCAGTTCTCCCATTTTCTATTTGGCCTTGGACAAACACTTGCAACCAACCTCTTTTCACCCTTCCCCTCTTGTTGTTATCTTTTGGTTGATACTCTTATCCCTTTATGTTACGAGAGGGGCATTCTCTTATCGATTCTGATTATATCTCTCCTCTTTACCCGGAAGACATCTGAAAGACTATTACATACATGAAAAGAAGTAAGACCGGAGGCTAACATCTTGTGTTAAGAGTAGCAGATCTCTTTTAAAAGCATTTCTTCTTTAACATCAAAGTTACTACAGGATTATGGTGAGGTGTATCACTACTGAGAAATTATGAGTGGAAATATTTCTGAGTCAGAAAGTATTTATTCTTTTTTTTTAATTTAAGTCTACAAAAAGAAGTGGGCTTGGGTGCTGATCATATATATATATATATATATATATATATATATATATATATATATATATATATATATATATATATATATATATATATATATATATATAAATATGGTCAGTCTCTAGGGCATTGTCATACTTGATAGGGCAATGTCACTGTCCCATGTCTCTGCCATTCATTACCAGCCTATAAACCTTGAAACTTCTGCAAAATTGGTTCTTTGTGCATTTTCTACTCCAATTAATATATATTGTTTTAAATTTTAATCCTTTTAATGATCATTTAATCTTCAATTGATAAGCACTATGCTGTACTGTCATTCCACTAAACATCATGAACATTTGCTGCTTTGTAAATTTGTATTCTTTCTGAGAGGAAAGAAAATCTTTGAAATGGTGTGTTGGTAATTAGAGGGTAAATATGCTATTGTATAAAACCACAGGGTTCTTTTTTTCTATATAAGTAAGACGTTTCATTGTGACTTCTTGGGTCAAAGAATATTTGAGTTAAGGCTACCAGAACACGAAAAAAAGTTTCTTCTTTTTCGAGCAGTAAGAGTTGTAAACGTATTTTAAACGGGATCTATAAGTAATTACTCCTTTACAAGTTATATATGTATTTGTAATCATCATAATGACCTCTTAATGTGTCACTACAAATCCTGAACTCAAGTGTGGAATTTAAAGAATAAAATCCAATTCCCGACGTAGGATTCAAGCCCGAGATGTAAGATTCCAGATAGGTTTAAGGAGATTAAAGACTCGTTGGGCCGGAATCTCAAAATGGAAGGTTTTCTTCTTCCATTTCTTCAGAGTTCAAGCTTTGTAGTATCACGTACCAAAATATCTAAGAAAATCGAGATGTTATGAGGTCGTTTGGCTATCATAGATATGTCTGTTATACATATAAGTCCAGTCTGATATTGAACAAATTTGCATATACATTAAGGTTATGAATGATGGTTCAAGCTCATTCACATAGTAGCGCACTTATCGAAACGTGTATATATATATATATATATATATATATATATATATATATATATATATATATATATATATATATATATATATATATATATATATATATATATATATATATATATACATATATATATAGACATATTTCATCTATTTTAGGGTCTATGATAAGTGAAAATTTTTAAAATGTTTCAGACAGTCCAAACTTTTTTAACTCCTCTTAGCAAGCTATTCCACAAGTAATAGATTCTTATGACATATCGTTTTTGTATCTACCAGTTACAACCCCCCCCCCTCTCTCTCTCTCTCTCTCTCTCTCTCTCTCTCTCTCTCTCTCTCTCTCTCTCTCTCTCTCTCTCTCTCTCTTCTTCTTCTTCTTCTTATGTCTGATAGTTGTTTTACTTCTCTTTACTATTTTCAATGCGAACATTATCTCGTTTTTCGTGTGCTTCTGGGACAAGCAATGCCATTTTCTAGACAGTGCAGTCCAGAGGAAATGGTTTTCTCATCACTTGGGAAGACCGAAACAGATCTGGCGACTCGAAAGAAGGCGTTTTGAGAATCAAAGACCAGAGATTACATGACCACGTCTCGTGTATGCAAGGACAGTTTTTACGAGAAGCTTAATGCTCCAGCTTATCAACTTTATCTCGACTACCCCGTCTCCAAGGTTGGTTGGGCTCGTCTAACATTCCCTGTTCCGTATTACGTTTTAATGATCCAATTGTAGCACTTATTTGGCGTAATATTTGTTTTAGATGGCATGTTTTCCATTCAATGTATGTAAAATTTAGATATCAATTCCTCGTTGTTCCCAACCCCACCCTATCAACACTCCTACTTCCCTGTCTCCTCCGTCCAGTATCATTCCCCAAAAATGTCTTTATTTTAGTTACTAAACTTTTGTCGTTTCCCTGTTTTCCTTATGATCCGTCTTCAGCGCCCGTATCTCTTCATGGTTTATTTGTTTTTATAAGACTATTTCCTTTGTTTATCTATAAGTATATTTATTTGTATATTCATCAATTTCTTTCAATCTTTCTTTTGGAAAAAAGGAACACAAATACAATAGCAACTATTTAGTTAGAATGGTATTACGAATAGAAAAGAGTATTAACATCATAATTTTCAAGTAATATTACAACATGATATGAAGGGTTAGTGAATAAGATTGCAATAAATAACAATGAATCAATCCATTCAAAATGTCCCAGCAAAAAAAAAAAAAAAAAAAAAAAAAAAAAAACTTAAAATACAACCCGGAATGTACAGTATATCATATTACCAACGAGATCATTTTATTCCAGAGTAAGCTATGTCCTCCTTCATCATATAACAAAGGTGGATAATATATTTATATATATGTATATATATATATATATATATATATATATATATATATATATATATATATATATATATATATGTATATATATATATATATATATATATATATATATATATATATACACATATATCTATACATACACACACACACACACACACATATATATATATATATATATATATATATATATATATATAATATATATATATATATATATATATATATATATAAATATATATATACATATATATATATATATATATATATATATATATATATATATATGTATGTATATATATATATATATATATATATATATATATTTATATACACATATTTATAAATTATATATATATATATATATATATATATATATATATATATATATATATGTTGGTGTGTGTGTGTGTCTGTGTCTGTGTCTGTGTGTGTATTATAATTGAAAATCAAATTGAAAAATAGAATAAAATTTATTAAACTTATTTTGTTACCACCCAATGGTCTGGATTAAAGTTTTGAAGATAATTACAACAATAATTTCATACAATAATAACTGACAATACCAAGTAGTTAGAATACTGAGAAACATCTATAAAGATAAGAATACGAAAGCTCTCAATATGCCTTTAGTCTGCAGAGGTTCATTCTAGTTATACTAAGTCTTACTCTGTATGCACATGAAAGCTCTTCCGTAACCATAGGCACATTCAGCAGTTTGTCCGTGTTCCGCCATAACTGATTATGGCTATGAAGCTAAGCAGGCAATAACATTTTATAAACTGAAGCCAACTTATAATATCAAAAAACAATGATATACTTGCTATATGTTTTCTTCTGTTTGCATGTCCTGTTGGACATAGGATTACATAGCTAACCGTGGTCTGAAGAAGTGCGTGCTCTCACACTGTGAATATGGGGCGAGTAACCAAACAGATAGCGTTGGGAGATATGGCAGAAGTGGTGCGAGAGGCTAAACACAGGAGCTAGCCATTCATTAACCCATTAAGGACAAGAATTATTTATTGGTTTTAAAAACACCCTATTTGCAGAAGATACCTTATTTTGATCTACTATCAACATAAAATCATTACCATAAAAAACTCCTTGCTTAAGTATGATTTATTTGATGGCAGCTCTTGCTGCCACTAGGCACTTGAATGAACAAAATATTTTCATTCCAGATATAACATATAACTTTTTAACAAACATAGGTATATTAAGCATTCCTTTATATTTTTCTTGTACATGTATGATGTGTATTGTATAACAAACGTTATCCCTATATAGCTTCAAATTCTTTCAGTCTGTTGTTCATTATACACTACTGAGGTATTTTATGATAGGGCTCTATGCATTCTAGATGAAGAGGTACAGAACACATATTGCAAATGTATTTTGTGCGTCGAGAACATTCGCGGCATCTTGAGTGACGCTGGTCTCCTTTCTTGGTCCAGTGCTGCTCTCCATTTTACCTAACGGAATCTTTTGCAATTCCAACAGACAGTCTCATAGCGCCAGGAGATGTACGAGGAATACCATATTACTTCGTTATAGCAATTACAAAATGTCGGATGAATTCTAGCAAAGGGATTATATTTCCCAGTTTACGGTAAAGCATCCATGAATTGACAAGTTGAGCATTGATGCTCCACGCAAAGATTGGCCACCACCATTTTTTTGAACTAATTCGAATTCTATAGGCCGATACTTGTTGATCAAATATATAAACACCACCCTTCTGTTTATTTAATACCTGAATGGAATTGGGCATATCAACCTCAATGTGCTTTTTCTCAAGTTTGCTCCATCGGCCTTTTTTTTTTTTTTTTTTTTTTTTTTTTTTTTTTTTTTTTTAAGCCCCAGTAACTACCCTATTGTCCTTCCATTTTACAACTGATGTGCTACCAGTAAATGCCTCTTCCATGTACCCACAACATTTTTTCTTCTCCATTTCCTTCTTTTCCGTTAGTAGGGCACCATGAAGACGATCCTCTTTTATTGTGCCAATACCTCCTATTCCTCGATTTGCTAAATTTTTCCGCAATGGTAATGAGGTGAAGAGATTGTCAAACACTGCATGCTAGCCAGCCTGTAAATTGATCTTATTAGACATCTCTACCACGTTATTTGGACCTTGGCAAAGTCCTATATCAGGGATTTTAGTGTCAGAACCGCAATAGGGCTCACAATAGAGAAGAGATCCGTCTGAAGTACATGCAGCCTAAACTTCAAAACCAAATCTTACTGGTTTGCCTCTTATAAACTGCTTAGCCCAGTGTTTTCCATATTCAGGGATCATAATTTCATCTATGTTATGAAATTCTTGCTGAAACTGAAGATTGCTGACATTACCGAGGTGCTGGAAAAGTGGACGTACCTGAAAGTTTTGAATGCCATAATAAACATGAGGTTTTATTGGTCAATATATTTCATTTCTTCAGTATATCATAAAAAAAAGGAAAAATAAATCGACAAACATTATTTATGTGAAAAGTCATCAAAACCATAATCTGATGTCATAGTATAAAAAGAAACATAACTATTACCTTGTAAAATCGGTTGTCAGTCATTTTCATGTTGTCATCAAAATGAAGACTTCTAAGAATTTTATCAAATGTATCTTTCCAAAAGCTTTCAGAAACCAAGTTATTGAATACATCAGGAGTTTCAGACCAGTACATTCTTCGGTAGGGAAGTTTGTTGTAGCCAGAAAGTATAAGAATAGAACGAAAAATCTTCATATTTTCTGGTGTGATGTGGTCTTTAGAGAGCGACTTTTGTTCTGCATATATTGTGCTCTAATGACAAAGGTCTTCAATCCATTGTTCAGTCCAGAAAAGATTTATGCAGTCGACAGGGTTATTTACTTTTTCTTTCAATTTGCCAAGCTCTTCATTTGGTGGTTGGACAAAATCTGGAACAGCATTGTAACTCTGCAAAAAAAAAAAAAAAAAAAAAAAAAAAGGAGGGGAGGGATAAAGAAATCTAAATATGTTTGTCAAGGTGAGGTAAAAAAGGGAGACTGGTAGAAGAGGAGGAGGAAGGGAAAGAGAGAGAGAGAGAGAGAAAAAATAGTATGGCCAGGTAAGGGTACTAAGTAATCATTCAGTTTTATGTACTATATTCATGATGTCACAAGTATAAATTGCATATAGGCTACATACCGCATCTTGTTCCGATGCCATTCAAAACCATTCCTTTGGAGTTGTTTGGCTGTTTATTTCGATGTTGATGGAAGAAATTCTTCAACATTTGTCTTTTCACTGTCATTTCCTACATGTCCTGCAATATCAATTGCGAGGTCTATGGGGAAAATCCTTCTGGGCAAATGATCAGGACTGCATGTAACTTCATCCTCTGAAGCATCCGAGTCTTGGTCAATGTCCAAATCCGGATCCTCAAGGGGCGGATTTACAGAAACATCTGCTTCCTTATTTTCGAGGTTATCCAAAAGGTCGTAGATTTCATTCATAGTAAGTCTGCAGTAAACACACACACACACATACACACACAAACACACGCACACACACACACACACACACACACACACATATATATATATATATATATATATATATATATATATATATATATATATATATATATATATATATATAATGAGTGTGTTTACCTGTATATAGAACTATATATCGACATGCACACAGATGTACTATCATTTTTGTAGGAATACTAATGTTACGTTTGTAAGATAAAACATCCGTGAGCATGAAAGATTACATCACCTTTTCTTATAAAACTCCTGTGGAGCCGAATAACAAACAAAGAATTGAGTAAATTCATCGTTAATTTATTATTTCAGTCATGAATCTACGAACAGAATATACTCTAATAAAATTTTTACCGCTATTTGAAAAATAAATGAACTCTATATAAGAAAAAAAAATTATTACGTTATTGCCTAGCGGCAGTTAAGTTGCCATCCAAAATGCCTTTCTCAGGGTTGGCCTTGAACAAAATTGCAGATATTTTATGGATAACACACAAAAAAGAAATCTCTAGATCATGGAAGCACAGCAATAATGTTTTGAAATTATTGTAAATTTCATATAGATAATACCTTTCTTCACAACTAAATGTAGCACTCTTTTCAGCCATCTTAACTTATTCACACTCTAATCTCAACTGACACCATTAGGTGAACTGGAAGGTAATGTGGCCCGGTCAGAAACAATAATGAACTTGTTTCAACATGCTAATAATGTAAGCTAAGGCTGTAAGTCATTGCCGCTACAATGACTTCATCCAATTTACTCAGATTCCTTTGGTTATCCTGAATATAAGGACTACTAAAGATTCCCGTGGTGTCTCAGCAGCTATATTGGTGATGGTGACCCATTGGTCATCCTTGCCTAATTATTTTCATTCTGCAACCTTCTCTGACAATCTCCAGTGCCTACGTCACATTCTGGGAAAATTTTCTTCACGACATCAGACTTACAAGCCCCTAGCTAAGCAACACATACATATAGATTTTCCTTCTACAATTGAAGTTTTCCTCTGCTACAATACTAGAAAATCTACTCTATTGCCCCATTGAATGGGCACTTTCCTTGTGATCCATCACAATCCGAAAACTGTCTTAATCAAAGTTCGTTGCAAAGAAGATTGGGTCTCCATTGATTGTCTAAAACTTACGTTTCTCCCGCAAAGTGCCCCTTCTTCATACACCTCTTAATAACCCTGTGCCATATTTTACATGTGTCTATCTTTTTTTAATTTCTGCCGGGTGGGATGGAGCCACGTACGGCATATGTTTCACACATATTCGTATATTGTAACGGTATATTTTTTTTCTTGTATATCTTGCTCTCCTCCAGGATGCTCATATGATTAACCTTGATTTTAGCGCTGGCTTTGACAGTGTTAATCATGAGTCCCTTCTTTTCAAACTTAAACTGTTGGGAGTGGTTGGGTCGTTTCTTAGCATTATTATTGAATTTTTAAGTAATAGATCTCAAAGAGTTGTTGTTGATGGGTACCATACTGAGTATAGGAATATGATATCTAGTGTTCCACAGGGTAGTGTTATTGGCCCATTACTTTTCATACTATATACACATGATATGGGGTTTACCCAAGAAAACAAGATTGTTGCATATGCAGATGATGCTATTCTCTTTCCATTAATTCCATGTCCTGAATGTAGATCTGGGGTTGCTGAATCCCTTAATTGAGATCTAGCTAAAATAAGTGCATGGTGCAAATTATAGGGTATGAAGCTATATCCTAATAAAAGTATAATTATAAGTAGGTCAAGGACGGTGGTTCCTCAACATCCGGATCTCAGTATTGATAATGTTTCTTTAAATTTGTATGAGTCTTTTAAAATTTTAGGTATGATTCTCGACAGCAAATTTACTTTTGAGAAATACATTAGGTCTGCGTCTTCTTCAATTTTACGAAAAAAAAAATGGCTTATTAAGAAGGTCTTTTAAGATTTTTGGTGATCAATCTATTTTGAAGAAGTGTCATTTTTTCTTTCATTCCTGTTTCGAACATTGTTCTCCTGTCTGGTCTTCAGCTGTTGATTATCATCTTAATTTGGTGGATAAGAACATACAGTCTATTAAATTTCTTATTCCTGATCTGGATATCAATCTATGAGACCGTTGTTCAATTAGTTCATTATGCATGTTGATAAGATTTTTCATATTGTTGACCACCCTTTACATTCAGATCTCCCTAGACAGTTTTATCCTGTTGGTAATACTAGGCAGGCAGTTAATTCTAATAGCCAGGCCTTCTCCATCATGAGGCTGAATACTACACAGTATTCCAGAAGTTTTATTCCAGCTGTTACCAAGTTGTAGAATGATCTTCCTAATAGGGTAGTTGAATCAGTAGAACTGCAAAAATTCAAAGGTGGAGCAAATGTTTTTATGTTGACCAGGCTGACATGAGTCTTCTTATATTTTATATATGACATATTTGTTTTTTACGTTGTTAATACTTTATATAGGACATGAGTTTTGACGTCATTACTGTTTTAAAATGATTTATTGCTAAGATGTTCTCATCATTTATTTATTTCCTCATTCCCTTTCCTCACTGGGCTATTTTTCCCTATTGGAGCCCTTAGGCTTATAGCATATTGCTTTTCCAACTAGGGTTGTAGCTTCACTAGTAATAATAATAATAATAATAATAATAATAATAATAATAATAATAATAATAACCAGGTAGTTGAATCAGTAGAATTTCAAAAGTTCAAACTTGCAATAAATGTTTTTATTTTCAGCAGGCTGACCTGAGTCTTTTTATAGTCTATATATGAATTATCTGTTATAATATTCTTAAAGATACTTTATTTTAATTTTTCACTACTTCTTATATCGTTTATTTATTTCATAGTTTCCATTCCTCACTGGGCTATTTTTCCCTGCTGGAGCCCTTGGGCTTATAGCATCTTGCTTTTCGAACTAGGATTGTAACCTGGCTAATAATAATAATAATAATAATAATAATAATAATAATAATAATAATAATAATAACAGTACCCGTTTAACCTTGCCTTTATATTCATAAGGCTGCTCCGAACCATTTGTATATACTTTAAACTTGTTATCTGTTGAAATAAAGTCAGTTGCATTCACCTCACATCTCAATAATAACCCAACGGCCCACTCAGAAAACTGTAACACTTTTGCATTTTACTTTTCCTTGTTGAGTTTCCTTGCCAATAAAAACACCATATTTACTCAGTGATCTAAATATTGAATATCTAAACTGCTATATTGGTATATTTTATCTACTAATGCAGCTTTTCTTGTTGTATTATTCGCTAAAATTCTAATGGAACTTGGTGATCTTCAACACATAAATTAGGATGATGATTAGTTTAATATGGAACTTAGGAGTAATAATTCTTTTTCTTGTTATACGTCCATAATTTGAAACCTATATTATTTGATAAAACTATAAGGTCTTAAATGGTCAACTTGTATTATAATTAAGTTTCTTTGATAAATGATTATTCATTAAAACTAAAACGTCTAAAGCTGTGAACTTTCTCTCTACCTCTATTTCAATTGTCAATTCTATTGAAGGCACCAGTTGATTGAATCATCTAAGAAATCTTAGAATATCATAAAATGTATTACCCATAAAAAAACAATAATGTGGTTTTCCCGAGGTTGCAAAGTTTAAAAAAAAAAGAAAAAAAAAATAACTATTATTCAGAAATAGAGATAAAGGGTTATCCTATACCAAGCTGGTTTCTTTCATAATAAATTTTCCCGAACACAAATTTGCCACCGTTGAAAAAATGAGCATCATCCTCTCTTTCTACGCCTATTGACAAAAAAGGGCCACGGATTGATTTCACCACTCGTATCTACCTTGAGCTTTGCAATCAATAACGCTCCATTCATCAACTCTTACTTCACGCTTCATAGTCCTCAGTCAGGTAGGTCTGGGTCATCCAACTCTTATGGCGCCTTGTGGAGCCTAGTTACAAGTGTGTTCAATAATCTCTTGTTGAGAATGCAAAGAGTATGCTCAAACTATCTCCATCTACCCCTCACTAATATCTCCTCCACATATGGCACTCGAGTCACTTAACTCCCAACATTCTTCTTAGGGCATTGTTTTCAAATCTACAAAATCTGTTGGAAATTGTTTCATTGTCATGCCACGACTTATGCCCGTATAGTAACACAGATATTACTAAACTGATATATAGCCGTATTTTCACGCGCAATTTCAGGTGATTTGATTTCCGAATTTTCATTATCCGGGACATGGTCTGCTTTGCTTTTTGAAATCTTGCATTAAACTCTACTTTAAAGCCCTCTATTAGAGACCAGGCAACTAAATGTCTAAATGATTCGACCACATTAATCCTTTCTCCATTCAATGGTTTTCATTCTCCATTGCATATTCCATTCTCATCATCTCTGTCTTGCTTCTATTTATCTGGAGCACAAACTCCTGTGATATTTCATTCATTCTGGTTATTATGCGTTGCAAATCCTATGTTGCCCTGTTAATAAGGACAAAGTTATCAGCATACTACATGTAGGAGATGCTAATTTCCAATAAGCAATCAATTCCAATCCTTTTCCACCATCCACAACATTTTTATATTGTACCAAATCCATGAGGAGGATAAACAACATAGCTGACAAAAAAATCCCTTGGAGTACTTCACTGTTCACTGGAAACTCATTTGATAAAACTCTACTTACCTCAACTTCGCACTTGCAATGCTCATGAGCAGACTTGATCAAATTTAAATCAAAAGGGTATTTTTATATTCTACACATTGCTGAATAACATATTTCAAAATCAAAATCTGGAAGCACAGCTTCTACCATTTCTAAACCCTGCTGTTTATCTCTAAGGTTTCCGTTGTTCTTTTTTACTAGTCTCTTTGGAATAAGCATACTATATATTTTCATAACAACTGACGTAAGTGTGATACCCTCTGTAAATATTGTAATTAGTCAGCACACCTTTGTTTGCCAATTTCAACAATACCCCTAGCTACTATTGATCAAGTTTTGCTTCTTCACGCTACATTTAACAAAATAATCGTGTAAGTATTCAGGACGTCACTTCATTCCCGATCAATATCATCTCAGCAATAATTCCTTCACATCCAATGCCTTTCCATTACTTGAATTTTTAAAAGATAACTTCTTCAACTTCACAGACACTAAATTCACTCAATGGCACATAAATATCTTCCTTAGCTTCAGGTACTCCAATCAAACTATTCTCTTCATATCCCGAATTCAAGACCTCATTAAAGTGTTCTATCTAATATTGCCTTTTGTAGCCTCTGTTGTTATAACAGTTCCATCTCTTCTTTTTTTTATGGGTTTATGCTTCTCCTTTCCCCCGTAGAGATTTTCATTAATGATTCTATGAGTAATTCTTACACAATATCCCCTCCCGGAATTCATAGCTTTTTCAGGGTCAACTGCTTTCCGGTCTAAACATTCTCTCCAGTCATTCCTGACGTATCTTTTGACCTCGCTGTCAATACTGGAATACTTAATATACTTTATCTTGTAATTCCTATTACTTCCTCGAAAACATTCAGCAATTAACTTCTGTCTGTGTCTCCTTTTTAGAGTACACCAAGTATCAATTGATATCCTTTCCAAGCTCCTTATAACTTGGTGTTCTCAAACTTCACATCTAATTGACTAATATATATTTATAACTTCATACCAATTTTTTTTGATTGGCTGCACTTCGTCTCTTAATTCCTAAATTAAATTGTAAATGTTTCACCGTGCTCATCATCTAGAACCTTGATTTCAATTTCATGTAGGAATAATGAGCTGGTGATTGCTAATATTATATGGTCCTCTATAGCTTCTTATTTCTCAGACTCCCTCTTCCTTTATTAATGACAATGTGATCTATTTCAATTTTGTAATTGCTACTTGGTGAAGTCCATGAACATTTTTGGATATCCTTATGCTGGTAAAGAGTATCTAATAACAAGGGTGTTGGTTGAACATAAATTTATAAAATGTGCTCCATTTTCATTTGCAACTTCGCCAAAACCCTCAACACCCATCACATTCTCTATACCTTGATTATTCTTTCCAACTTTTGCATTGATATCACCAATCAAAATTTTCCTATCTCTCTCTGGGATCTTATCTATTACAATCTGCTATTTTTTCATAGAATTAGTCTTTCCTTTCTCCATGAGAATAATTTGTTGGTGCATAACAAACTATAATACTCATATTACATTTCTTTGATTCAAACTTTGCAAGTAAAAATCTACTATTTAATGAATTCTCTGCTCTTGGTGCAATCATCATTCTTACACCTTCTCTTCCAACTCCATTTGTTCTTCCTGAATACATACTGCAAATATATTGTCTTGCTCTAATATATCCTATCCAATCCCTTTACAACGTGTATCATTTAGGGCCAAGGTATTCAAACTATATTTCATAAATACATTCTCCACATGAGGTAACTTTCCAATGCGATTCATGGCTTTAACATATTAATTACCAATTTTTATTTTCATTAGGTATTTATAAACAGGGTTATAAATAGCACCCCTCTACACCCAGCACTAGCGGCCATTCTATCATTTTCTCTCTCCATAGACTGACAAAATCTATAGAGGATTCATTGGTTAGATTCCTAAAGGAGTAGCCAGTTCCTTGTGATGCGCGGTGCCTATCCAACTAAGGAGAGTGAGCCCTGCCGGTCCATACTAATTCCAGGTATAAGTAGTAAAATATGAAAGGACATCTTGTCTATCCCTTTACACCCAATGCTTACCCCTACTGCCAATGACTTCATCGGGATTGAGGGGGCATTTCCACTACACCCAAAGTTCTTGTTATTCAACGAAGTTGCTCATTCACTTACATAACCGTTGGCAAACATGAATTGCTAAGCTATATCGCCTAGCACCAGAAAATAATTATGTTAATTTGATTATGGTGAAAAAATTAGGAAATTTTAATTCCATCCAAACAGTGTAACCAAAAAAAAAATCCATTGAAATAGAAACCATATAACCTGTTTATGAAATCTGGAATGTTATCCACTGACACACCTGCAATGTTTCAAAGCATAGGAGTCAAATTGTTTATCAACCTCATCTTTTGCATTACTGCCGCATAAGGATTTTAGGTTTTCAGATTATAACAAACTTTTTTGTACCTTATCACCCACATTTACCACAAAACAAAATTAATTGATTAAAGTATATATATATATATATATATATATATATATATATATATATATATATATATATATATATATATATATATATATATATATATATATATATGTAAATATATATATACATATATATATATCATTATTACGAAGTTAGAGGGAAATACCATAACAATTTAAAATTTCCAGAAGATATTGTTCTATTTAGGGAATCGTCGGATGAATTGTAAAAGATGATATAAGAATTGAATAGAGAAAGCATAAATGTAGAACTGAAAATTATATGAGTAAGACTAATATATGGTTAAATGAAAACGAAGAGAGAAAAGAAATAAGGATCATGGGCAGATCTATAGAGGCTGTTAATGATATACATACTTATGCCATACAGTGAGTGTTTCCCCAGGATATGGGACCGGAATTAAAAGAAGGATAAACGAAAGATTTAACTTGAAGCTTTTGGAAAACAAAAGGGGATTATGAAAACTAAAATGTAAATTTCTTTAAAATTAAAAGTCTTTAATCAGTATTTTACTTACGAATAAAAAAATTTGGGCTTTACTAAAGCCTTTGAACATAAGTTAGTAACAATTTGAGGAGCTGTGGAAAGAATGAAGATGGGCTTCACACTAAATGACAGAAAAAGACCCACGTGGAAATGAGTGCAAACTAAAGTAGAGGATATCCTGAACCCATGTGAGAAAAAGAAAGGGACATGGGCTGGATATATTATCAGAATGACAGATAATAAATGGATACTAAGAATAACAAAATGGGTCTCTTGCGATTGTAACAGAAACAGCGAAATGAAAAGTCGATGGATTGACTAGCTAAGGAAATTTGTTGGGGTATTGTAGACTGGCATGAAAAAACCACAGTATACATGCGTGAAAGTACATGTCTGAGGACTTAGTCCTGCAAGGGACTAGTTACGGCTGATGAAGATATATACATACATACATACATACATACAGCGGAATCATGAAGTACCATATACCAAGGAGGTTCATATGAAGCATATGTATAAAAAGAGACTAGTGTGCGTTGTTCTAATAACCCAACACCCCCTGACACACTGGTACTCTCTTCTATTCCAACACATCTATTCTAACGCAATAATCCTTTCCAGCTTAACCCTTGCTATTCTAAAAGTCTAAAGATTTTACTCTTTTTTTAGCCTGCCATCTTCTGTTCTCTCCACATGAAAATTACATTAAATATCCTCATAAGGTTAGAGTAGACTTCAATCTCTTTTTGAAGGGGCTCAAAACTTATTTCATACATCCATTAGTAACTATTATTCTCACAATCTCTCCTATAACATTGCTGTCTCAACTCCACTGTATTTTTCCCAAGATGCGTTCAGAGGGTTATCCACTTTAGTGATTCCCTTTTAAAGGCTATGAAAGGAGTCCATGAATGAGTATTTCATTTGTTTCTAAATGTTTGCGTCCCTAAAAAAAATAAAGTTTTTCCCCAAAGGATGATAATAAGAATGGTTAAAATCTTTATTGTTAGTAGTAGCAGTGATATTAGATACTTATATGATTACAATAACCCTAATTGCTCCGTATGGAGTATTTTACATGGAAGAATATTGTGATATTATTAGATCAAAATCTGGTACTGACCAAGGTACTATATGGTTATATGGTTCGACCTGCTATCAAGAAACGAGGTCATAGTCTTGTTTATTACTGAAATCCATCATAAATATAATTTTGTTTTGTTTTGTGTGTCTGGATGTGTTCGGGAATGTGCGAATGTTCCTCTCGATTATTTGCTTATATAGAGGATTTTATTCGCTCTGAGTCTCTATGCACTGCCAGTTTTCAATTTAAGGCTTTATTTTTTCATTAAGTTTCTTCCAGCAAAAAAATTATTTACGTATCCCTTTTTTGGTAACCGAGAGGTCATAAAAGCTGGAATGAGCGTAAATAGTTACATGGAAAAAGGTTAATATTAAAATAATTTTTCTTTAAATTTACGAACTTAAAGGATATGCGTTTGATGCTCTCAGCATTCAATACAATATGCTTATCTCTTTACCTCTTGTGTAAACAGCGACTGATATTCAAAGGCTTCACGATAACAGAATTATTTACATTTAAACAATAAAAGCTAATCTTATAAGTTACCAACAGTGCAATGCTTTAGTTTTGTAATGCTCTTTCAGGGGAAACACAACATTAATTGATGTTTCATGACAACGACTGCCATCTTTTTAGTTTATTATTTATGAGTCTGTTGCATTGTGCATTCAACGGAAACATCTCAATATTTCCGGTGATTTGAAGAATAATTTTAATTTAATTCAACAACTACCATTCCATTTTTTCCTGATATTCATCAGCCTCATGCTAAACAAAAAGGAAAATGTCTGAATCATGTCCAGCCAGTATAAAGTATATTTTATAATGAAATTAATTCAGAGTACTTAGAATTATTTTAGACTTTTTACTTAGGACATGACTGAATATTGCATAAAAACTCTAATATATTCATATAGATCTATATTCAATCACAGTCTGATGATCTTGTAGAGACCTATTCATCATACCTTACGATGAATCTAGCGCAAAGAGAAAAGATAATAAAATTTCATTTTGTATTCAGTACCTGTACATTTTTACACTTTCAATGTCCCTCGGACGCAGCGTATGTGTCTATGTGTGTAGGACGACAGATGTTCCTATATAGTGCATATTCTATTAGCAATTATGTCTGAGCCACAGATAAACTTCACGTAAATCGGACACAAGGATTCCCACTTAACCAGTGGAAATGCTATCATGCTGCACAGTTTAATGCTTTTTTTTTGTCTGCTCGCTTATTTATGAATCACCCGAGGGGTTTCATGGCTGTCAAAGATATTAGTTAAGTTAAGGAGAGGATGGTGTCTTTCACATAATTTTTTGTTTAATCTTTTATGATTGATTTGTATGATAATTATAGTTTGCGTATAAACTTGTTTAAAATGGGTGGATTTTCATCAATACATTGTTCTGTTAGATCTAAATATCTCCACTTTTATTAGAAGCAAGTTTTTAGTTGATTTACTTGCCCTTAAATTTTGCCCTATAATAATAATAATAATAATAATAATAATAATAAATATTATTATTATTATTATTATTATTATTATTATTATTATTATTATTATTATTATTATTATTATTATTATTATTATTGTAACTGCTATCTTTTACGGGAATTTCATCATCAGTTTTTCTCATCATGTATGTCTTTATTGGGTTAATAAGTAAGATGAGATCTGCTTATCTTTATCATAGATCTGATTGAGGCTGAGAAATTTTGTT
>NC_090728.1:13755639-13758139 GCF_036898095.1 Palaemon carinicauda
GTAATTTCGGTGTTAATGGCGTTGAGCGGTTTAGCAACCAATATCTGTATGAGGGGGAGTTTCTGATAGAAAACGTGAAGTGGGAAACTTAGTTTTTATATCAGGTGAAAAAACATGGCTCCAAATTTCGGAGACTTTCTAGTAGTGAGAACAGCTAGACTATAATTCCAAAACTTACTTTCATAACAAAACAATCCTGATGGCTGCCACCAAGCGATAGTTTCTTATCGTATAGGCTTAAATAAAGATGTGAGTTTAAAAAAAGAAAAAAATGCTCTTTGCCAGAACTGATCGTTAGGCAAAGTGGAAACTGATGAATATGTATAACGATGATGAAAAGATGTTACTATTGATCAAAACATATGCTCTAAGCAAATCTTATATAGGAATTATTACATGGGATAGTGTTCGTATCAGGATAAGCTGGCGGATAATACAGTAATAATTAATGATGACGAAGAGGAACTACATATACTAGCAAGGAAGTTTAAAAGCGTTTTAAAGAAGTAAATGTGAACGTGAATAAGCTTATGAGAGAATAAGGAAACCATGGAGAACAAAATGGTTATTTTGTTTGTTTGTTATGGGGCCAATGTAAAAGAGGATGGCAAGATGAAAGACATAGGTAATATAATAGGTAAGGCAAGGAAGTTACAAAAGATGTGCTAATAAATTAAATTATAATTGGAATGAACAATGAACCAGAGAGTGTCAAGCTACCCCAGCAGGTATTGGGGTGGGGGTCTATTTCCTACCATATTCCTTCCTACCGCATTCCCGTTAGCTTCAGTCGATATTGAGTAGCTGTCCTCTTCGTCAGGAGTAGAGGCGGTGATGGAGGTCTTGAAGGGCGTCGACTTTGGTCTTCAGGTCCTTCATTGGCTAAATATCCAAAATCACATCACTGTTTTCTTGTATTCGGTAGTGTTGTAGCCTCTGTACCATGTTCTTCGTTATCTTGGAATAGGGTTCTGTTGCTAAAGTTAAACGCAGGCACATTTTTCAATCTTGTTCCTCTTCTTCCTGGTTTTATTTTAATAGTTTATACATATATCTTAATGTTGTTACTGTTTTTAAGATGTTTTATTTTAATTGTTTTTTACTTCATTTGTGTTTTAATTATTTCCTTATTACCTTCGCTCACTAGGTTATTTTTCCCTGTTAGAACCCTAGGGCTTATATCATCCTGCTTTTCCAACTATATAGCTTAGCTAGCTATAATAATTGCAATTTCCAAAAGTAGGTAGGGAGCCATCTTTGCTCAGCATGATGTACTTGGGTGATGACAACAGGTGTGAGACTTTTTCAGAAAGGATCATTTCTTTCATTTCAGGAAAAGTGCATTTAACAGCCCTCAAATAGTCTAGGGCCGAACGTCTGATTCTTGCAAACACTTGGATTTCATCATCTTATTTTGCTGATAGATAAATCGCTTGGTGGCAGCCATCAGAATACTGTAAAGTTCTGAACAAAAAACGTCATGATATAAAGTGAGGAACTGAGCGTAGCTATCTGAGGTTGTCTGATGTGAAGAATGAGGTCAAACGATGCAGGGAATAAAGATATGAAGGATTATGAGCTGGCATTGAGTAAATGTTGATGTGTCAGTCAACCAGGACGCAAAAAAGGGAGAGGGAACCTGCACTGATGGAAGGCAGTACATTATTGGTGATGAGGAAATTCTATTGGTACTGTGCACCACCATGCAATAGTATTATCATCTCATATCCATGGGTGGGGATAGTAGATTAATTGGTAACCACCAGGCAGACATCAATATTATTTGGAATGACATAGTCAGGCTCTTGAGAATAAACATAGCAGAAGGGAACGACAAGCACCCGTAGCTATAAGAAAGAACACTTTATATCCTCAGCCATTCAAAAAGATGAAATTATTGAATGGGGAGGCTACCGTCCATGGCGATGGTCTACTTACACGTTTCTTTAACACTGATCTCTAGCAGCAAGTTTTTAACAACAGCCCTAAACCTGAATTAAAAGTAACACAGCTGAGCGTAAAGGTATCAAGTGGATGATGAGGACTTTGGTTGGGGCACGGGCACAAGTTAGTATCGATGGATAAGGGGCTTGGTCATCAGGTGGACATCAATGTCCTATAGCATTCCCATCATATTTAGTCAGTATTGTATGGTTGTCCCTTTCGTCAGGAGTGGATATGAATGTAGCTATTGACGATGGGAAAGTGGCTGTCCATAAGGGTGTCAACTCCAGTCATTAGGTCCTTCATAGGCAAGGTATCCATATATTAGGAAACACGGCTCACACAGGTTCTGGAAGACCTTGTATCAAAAAGGGATTAAGTATAATAATTTTACGTGGAAAAATCTTATGGCGAGTAATGCAGATAATTTCTCTAAGGGCTATCGACCCTTTTGATCCCACCATCAGATGTTGAGAGAGCTGGAAAATCTTGGCTAAATGGTCAGTTGGTAATGGTGTGGATTACTCCAGGAGGTATGATTTGAACGGAGTATACT
>NC_090728.1:13763139-13778139 GCF_036898095.1 Palaemon carinicauda
AATAATAATAATAATAATAATAATAATAATAATAATAATAACAATAATAATAATAATAATAATAATAATAAAATACTGAAAGCTTGATGAGTCATATTACATTATATCATTAGTATAGCTTCCCCCAAAAAAAGATAAATAAAAAAAAAAGCCAGTGATGTTCCAGCAACGTACGGTTATTGATGTTCATATTCAGAGATGCAACATGCATCATGAACATTTGATGCTGATAAGTTTGTATTCTTTCTAATCAAAAAAAGAAAAAAGAAAAAAAAAAGGTAAGTCTTTGGAATGGTTTGTTGGTAAAAAGAAAGATAGGTGTCACCGAAAGTACGTAGGATACGGAATAAAACCTGCGGTTTCTTTTTATTCTTCTATGTCATTTAGAAGTATCGTTCAGACGTCTGGATTCATAAAGAATATTTCCTTTGAATACTCTCGGAACACGGAAACCTTTTTTTTTTTAATATTGAGAGTTTTTTAATATGTATATTGAAGGGGATCTGCAAACAATTACTCTTGTACGAGTAATCGCCAAAATGGCCCATTAATGTGTCACAACTTATCCTGAACCAAAGTGTAGTAATTAACATAACACCCAAATCTCGATGCTGGATTCACTCCTAAAATGTAGAATTCTAGATAGGTTTAGTCAAGTATCATATCTAATGAATTTTCATTCACAGAGAAGCGTTATCATTAAAATGTATTTATATATTTAACTCATTCTTTACCTTCTCCTCGACATTTGATCTCTTATAATTTTATCTTTCTGAATTTGGTGATACTAGGAATAATAACAAAATACGACTCACGATAACATTATACCTATTACTTAACAAATAGTTTTTAAAATTGTGATTTTTTTAGTTACCAATCTTTGATTTGGTTTATAAATGGTGGAAATTTTAAAAATGTTTCAGACGTAAAGGAAACCTCTGTAGTTCCTTTCAGCAAGCTATTCCACAAGAAATAGTTTTATATTTATCGTTTCCTTTTCTACCATTTCAACCACAACCCACCCCTTCTCTCTTCTCCCTATCTCCTATTAACTTTCAACCTTTCATGGACGGCATCGTAGAGGACATGCCCTTCTGTGTATGCTACATGGATGACATACTAGTGCTCTCTTCCTCCAAAGAGGAACACCTCCATCACCTACACAATGTGCCCGAAGCCCTAACAGAATGCCTTGTAGTCCTGTACAACAAGTGTACCTCTGGTTTTTAGGGCACTGCATCAATCCTGAGGGAGTTAATACACTCCCTGAGAAGTAGCATCCGTTCAGAACTTCCCCACGCCCTCGACGTTAACTCACTGCGCGAGTTCTTGTGCATGATCAACTAATATCACCATTTTCTGACAACCTTCCTCACCACTGTTGCCTCCCTCAAGAGCAAGCCAAAAGATCTGAGGTGGGTCTCCTTCAAAAAGCGGCCTTTCGGAATGCAAAGAATGCCCTATCAACCACTGCTGCTCCTACTTTTCCCATGCCACATGCTCCTCTCCTTCTCTCTACCCATGCAAGCGGCACCATTATTAGGGCGATACTCGGCTGGCTTTCACAACTCCCAAAACATAGAAGATTAATTAAGGCTAGAACTTTTATTTTCCCTTTCCAGAAATTGTTGTATTAACGTAATGATCAAAAGTTTTGAAAACAGAAAAAGTATTCAGTTACAAGTGAATAATGCTCTCAAAAGTAAACTAGAAGCAGAAATTTTGTGAAAATGGATGGGAATATATTCTAAATATTGCATGCTAAGGAAATAGATAAGAACTGTAAGACTCTTCAATTATATTAACTTATTCAGCTGTGCTTAAAAAGTATTTTAAATACAGTTGTATAATTGAGACCTTTGATCTCTTTAGTATCTAATAAGGGGCTGTAATATATGAGCAGAAAGCAGCACACATGTTTTCTTCTATGCAGCTCGCTCAATAAATGTCATCTGACTCCAACCAAATTTAACTACAAAAACCGTTGAATGTAACACACTAATTTTAACTCAATTTTCATTACAGTTATTATATTGTTAAGTTTTATGCCAATGTCAACCTTAATGAGAAAAAACAGTTGAATATACTCATGCAATTGTCATAGTTATGTGACCCCTTGATAGCCTCTAAATATCTGTGATTTAGCTAAATATACTTATTGGTTTGGGATCTTGTCTTATCCTTATGCTTCCTTCCCTCCAGTCTAATTGGTGATCTACAAAGTACCTCAAACACCCATGTCGTTTCCCAGCTATACACTTCATGAGGATGACCCTCTCGAACAGCAAAACAGACCACATCCTTGCTATGATCCACAAAAGAAATATATAAATGGCTTTGCGAGAAAAGTTATGCAAACTTACAGTATACTGCATTCAAATAATACCTCCTGGAGTAATCCACACCATTACCAACTGATCATTTAGCCAAGATTTTCCAGCTCTCTCAACATCTGATGGTGGGATCAAAAGGGTCGATAGCCCTTAGAGAAATTATCAGTATTACTCGCCATAAGATTTTTCCACGTAAAATTATTATATTTAATCCCCTTTTGATACAAGGTCTTCCAGAACCTGTGTGAGCCGTGTTTCCTAATATGGATACCTTGCCTATGAAGGACCTGATGGCTGGAGTTGACAACCTTATGGACAACCACTTTCCCATCGTCAATAGCTACATTCACAACTCCACTCCTGACGAAAGGGACAACCATACAATACTAACTAAAGGTGATGGGAATGCTAGAGGACATTGATGTCCACCTAGTGACAAAGCCTCTTATCCATCTATACTAACTTGTGCCCGTGCCCCAACCAAAGTCCTCATCAGCCACTTGATGATACCTTCACGCTCAGCTGTTTTACTTCTAATCCAGGTTTAGGGCTGTTGTTAAAAACTTGCTGCCAGAGATCAGTGTTAAAGAAACGTGTAAGTAGACCATCGCCATGGACGGTAGCCTCCCCATTCAATAATTTCATCTTTTTGAATGGCTGAGGATCTAAAGTGTTCTTTCTTACAGCTACTGGTGCTTGTCGTTCCCTTCTGCCATGTTTATTCTCAAGAGCCCGACTATGTCATTCCAAATATTACTGAGGTCTGCCTGCTGGGTACCCATTAATTTACTATCCCCACCCATGGCTATAAGATGATAATACTATTGTATGGTGGTGCACAGTGCCAAAAACATTTCCTCATCCCGAATGATGTACTGCCTTCCATCAGTACAGGTTTCCTCTCCCATTTTTGCCTCCTGGTTGACTGACACTTCAACATTTACTCAATGCAGCTCATAATCCTTCATATCTTTATTCCCTGCATCGTCTGACCTCATTCTTCACATCAAACAACCTCAGATAGCTACGCTCAGTTCCTCACTTTATATCATGACGTTTTTTGTTCAGAACTTTACAGGATGCTGATGGCTGCCACCAAGCGATTTATCTATCAGCAAAATAAGATGATGAAATCCAAGTGTTTGCAAGAATCAGACGTTCGGCCCTAGACTATTTGAGGGCTGTTAAATGCACTTTTCCTGAAATGAAAGAAATGATCTTTCTGAAAAAGTCTCACACCTGTTGTCATCACCCAAGTACATCATGCTGAGAAAAGATGGCTCCCTACCTACTTTTGGAAATTGTAATTATTATAGCTAGCTAAGCTATATAGTTGGAGAAGCAGGATGATATAAGCCCTAGGGTTCTAACAGGGAAAAATAACCTAGTGAGCGAAGGTAATAAGGAAATGATTAAAACACAAATGAAGTAAAGAACAATTAAAATAAAATATCTTAAAAACAGTAACAAGATTAAGATAGATCTATAGGCTATTAAAATAAAACCAGGAAGAAGAGGAACAAGATCGAAAAATGTGCCTTCGTGTAACTTTAGTAACAGAACCCTATTTCAAGATAATGAAGAACATGGGACAGAGGCTACAACACTACCGAACACTAGAAAATAATGATGTGATTTTGGATATTTAGCCAATGGAGGACCTGATGACCAAAGTCAACGCCATTCAAGACCTCCATCACCGCCTCTACTCATGACTAAGTGGACAGCTACCCAATATCGACTGAAGCTGACGGGAATGCGGTAGGAAGGAATATGGTAGGAAATAGACCCCCACCCCAATACCTGCTGGGGTGGCTTGACACTCTCTGGTTTCTTGTTCATTCTAATTATAATTTAATTTATTATCAAATATTCTGTAACTTCCTTGCCTTACCTATTATATTACCTATGTCTTTCATCTTGCCATCCTCTTTTACATTGGCCCCATAACAAACAAACAAAATAACCATTTCGTTCCTCATGGTTTCCTTATTCTCTCATAAGCTTATTCACGTTCACATTTACTTCTTTAAACGCTTTTAAACTTCCTTGCTAGTATATGTAGTTCCTCTTCGTCATCATTAATTATTACTGTATTATCCGCCAGCTTATCCTGATACGAACACTATCCCATGTAATAACTCCTATATAAGATTTGCTTAGAGCATATGTTTTGATCAATAGTAACATATTTTCATCATCGTTATACATATTCATCAGTTTCCACTTTGCCTAACGATCAGTTCTGGCAAGAGCATTTTTTTTTAAACTCACACCTTTATTTAAGCCTATACGAAAGAAACTATCTTGAAGGATTGTTTTGTTATGAAAGTAAGTTTTGGAATTATAGTCTAGCTGTTCTCACTACTAGAAAGTCTCCGAAATTTGGAGCCATGTTTTTTCCCCTGATATAAAAACTAAGTTTCCCACTTCACGTTTTCTATCAGAAACTCCCCCTCATACAGATATTGGTTGCTAAACCGCTCAACGCCATTAACACCGAAATTACTCAGCATCTCATTACGATCCCAATAAATGTGGCGTTCTTCTTTTGTTTTTCTTTTCACTACTCAATTACTGTTCAAATATTCACTGACTCCTGTCTACAGCTTAACGCCTCTTTTTCCCTCTATATTCAACAAATCTAAAAGTTTTTTTAACTAAGACTGCATTCATTACATTAATCCTCGAATTTATATTTGGTTCATTTATGTTTACGCATTGATTTCATATAGATCATATTTCATTCATAGTTAAGTAATTCTCCCTATATTTCTCATTTTCCTGTTTACGTGATCGTGATCAACCGATCTTTAATATAATCTCTCCTCAAATGTTGTTTAAAATTCCTTTTCTATTTTTTTTTCTTTTTCTCTACCTACCTCTACAGAGAACTGTATCGAGAAACAAGATGCACCGAGGTCTCCTGAAAAGAGTGGGGTGAAACTTAAAATAATTTGCCGAATATACGAATACAAATCCAATAAATAGTTCGACTTTTTAAGGTATAAGTATATAAGCTATAAAAAAAAGACCCACTGACAATCGGAAGTCATTACTTAAAACTATTCTGATAAAAAGTAGCTAGTTTCAATGACAAGTAATTACTTCCTTATTTATCAACATAAAAAAATAGAAATAAAAAAATATGGAATACAACCAACACCCACGAAGCATTTATTGGGTTAGATTATTCCTATAATCATCAAACTTGTCAATATATAACGTGAAGCAATTTGATTAGCAAATGGCTCAAAAACCTAACTACAAGATATGGAAGCACGAATATAAACTTACTCGAATAACTGCAACATATATGAATAAAATCATGAGTACAGTAGGTACCAAGTCATTAATCTTTTGAGCCGGCGGAAGTATTTGATCTCGACTTTTGATCTTTAACTTTCTTAATTATGAGGACACTTTTCAACATCTCACTTAGGATTTGGTTACAACTCCTTAGCTGAAGCCCAACGACAGGATCCAGAGTACCATACATGTAGGACATCTTTCACATCCCTCAATTGGGAGGACAGCCCTCTCAATGACTCCAATGCCACCCTCCTCTATGAAGTCAGTCTGGTTAACCTAAGCTGTGGATACCTTCTTCCATGCACTGAAGAGTGTTTGATTTCATTCATGGCATTATACATCCCTCGCGCCAGTCTAGTGCACAACTACTGAAAACAAAGTTCATTTGGCATGGCATTACTAAAGACGCTAAGAATATAGTCTGCGCCTGTACTTCATGCCAAGCTTCAAAAGTACATCAAAACACAGATTTAGGAGTGGGATACTTTCCCTAACCTCAGTGGTACTTTGCCCACATTCACGTTGAAGTTGTAGGTCTGCCGCCCTTAACGCAAGGACATTTTTATATTTTTACAGTCATCAACCTCTTCACTCGTTGGACTGAAGCCATTCTCAAGGAAACTGCATCGTCTGCCTCGTGTACATATACCATACTCTACGGAGGGAGAGCGAAAAGTGGTATCCCTGAGCCTATTACTTCCGATATGAGGACACTTTCACCTTTCAAATGTGAACATCTTTTGCAAATTACCTGGGTATCACCTTTCATCAGACAACTACATATAATCCTACTGCCAACAGTATGCTTGAAAATATTCACAATACCCTCAAAGCAGCTTTGATGTACTGTTGCAGGGACTCCACCTGGTTGCGACTTGTTGGTAGTTCCTGCAGAATTTTTTCGTCTGCAACCTCGTCCGATAATCTCTAGCGCCTACGTCACATTGTGGGAGAGTTCACTCCATGCTGCTAGACTCACAAGCCCCAAGCTAAGTAACACATATCTACAGATCTGTGCAGCCACACTAACCAGCCACCATTAATGCCACCTTACACGGACCCTTTGCTCATGATCCTCCTTACGCTTGAATTATTTCTCCTCAACATGTGTGGTAAAAAAGACTAGGTCTCCAATGATCACCTAAAACTTTAAATATCTCTTGCCGGATGACCCGCCAACAGTACACCTCTCAAGAGCAGCGCACCCTATTTCACATGTATGTCTATTTTTAGGGGAGGGAAGCCATGTACTGTACACATATCACACACGCTCATACACTATAACATTATTTCTATTTTAGTGTATATTGTTGCTATCACTCTCCCCTCACAGTGATAAATTGTTAATGCCTGTATATGCTTGTTTTATTTTGTTGGAATTTTTGTGCCATTCTTGACTGGAACGTGTTGTATATATATACTGATGCTCCATCCAAATAAAGTTATTTACATTCACTCCGATTATCGGTTACTACCTAACTGGTGCTCCTCACACTTTAAAGGTACGTTTTGCACGCAGCGATCGCCCAGCGATCATCGCTAAGCACTAATTAACTTTATTCTTACGGGGGTGTTTTGCCCCAACCGATTATCGCTACATTTGCGAGCGATCATCGCGGGCTCCAAACAGCCCTATGGGAATAATATAATTAGTGCTCAGCGATGATCAGTGGCCGATTAATTAAACACAGTAGTCCATGAACACGCTAGACCCTCAGAGAATCCTCCAACAACAAATAGAAGATATTTGGCCAAAAAATAGGGAGGAGTAAAACAATTGAAAATTTCCTCAGTGGCAAAATTCAATGCAAAGTCAGTTAGAAACAAAATGGAAAACTTCAGGGCAAAGATAACTAGGGAGGAACTAGATATCATAGTTATTACCAAGACCTGGATTCAAGAAAAAACAGAAGATTTTATGGGACAATACTAAATCCCAGGTTTCAGCCTTTCCAAGAAAAATCGCCTTATCTTTTAAAAAAGGGGGAAGGTAAGGCTCTATGTCAAAAATCCCATAAACCCAATAGAAATTAAATTAAAAACCAAATGTGAAGTGAGAGGGGCAAATATCAACTTCACAGGAAAACACATGTCCATATTAGTAATATACAGACCACTAAATCAAACACAAGCACAGAACAAAGAGCTGTTTAGACAACTTCGGTAATGCGTTAGCTGTCCTAATGGGAGACGTCAATGTAGCAGTAGACTGGAACACCATGAATTCTACAACAAACACAAAGGGGCATAAACTACTGAAATTTGGCGACAATGAATTCCTCCACCAGTGAGTCGATAAATCAACTAGGGGAAAAACATACTAGATATTTTCCTAAGAACAGAAGAAAATTTAGTATCCAGTGTTCCAGTATGCAAAATACTGTCAAAAGAGACCAGGTATATATTCCTCTTCTAAAAGAAAGGAAAATTATAAAAAAGCTAGTCTACGGATGGAGTAACTGTATAAAACTGACGGAATACACCAAGAATTTAAAATACGATGAAACAGGGGACATAGATACACAATAGGAATATAGAAATATATAAAGAAAAAAGGACAAAATTCATAACGCATAGAAGAATTTTGCTAAATTAAACTCAACAACGTAAATAGTTCAGCAGAGAAGTAGCCAATGCAATAAGAAGTAGACAAGAAACATAAATAAATTGGTCCAGAGCCTTCAATTATGAAATATCCGAGCACAGCATGTTACGCTGAAAAGTAGATAAACTAGTTAGAAATGCCAAGATCAGGGAAGGAAAAAAAAAGAGTGGCTTCAGCTAGTAAAGAAAACTCCAACGATTTTGTTTGCATATATAAACAGAATTAAACAAATGAAAAACAGCATTAGCCCATGAAGAGACTAGGAGGGTAATCTTATATCAAATAATTTTTTAAAAAAACCAAGCCGATGAATGTATATTTTAAAAATTTACTCACTAGAATTAACGACCATCCCTGACCCAGCTATCAAATCAAATATGAAGGGCCAAAACCATCAAATATAATCACCTTCACAATGGATGATATCAAAAAGTAAATAAAGAGACTAGGTAAGTCTAAGTCACCAGGTCCAGATAATATTCATCCAAGATAGATTAAACAACTAGAATGAAAAATAACCTCATACTTTTACAAAATGTTCTCAATGCCAGCCAAAAAAAAAAAAAAAAAAAAAAAAAAAAAAAAACAGCGATAGGATGGAAACTAGGCAATGTTCCTCCAATCTACAAGAGGGACCAAAAGAAGAACCTGGTAACTACAAACCTGTGTGTTTAAATGCAATTCCTAGCAATTTATTTATCAATTAGAAGAACATATGGAGAAAAACAATCCTATGATAGACATTCAACATAGCCTCAGACGAGATAGATCATGTAGGACAAATTGGTTGGATTTTTTCCACACCATTTATGACAAAACAGAGTAAAAGACATCATATACCAAAGCTTTCAAAAGGGTTTTGACAAAATTCCTCGTCAAAAGATTACTGGTCAGAATTAGAGCACTATGCATCATTAACGAGCCAGCTGAATGGATTGAAGATTGGCTAACAAACATAAAACAGAGTAGTAATCAATGGAGAAGCTTCATAGGGGCAGCTGTTATAGGTGAATTACCGCAAGGATCCGTTCTTGGCCCATAACTATTATTGGATGTATATCAACAACATAGATTTAGGATTAACTAGTAGAATAGCCAAATTTGTAAATGGTACCAAACTAGGCATAAAAGATGCCAACTCAGAAAACGTAGAAGCCGTAAGAGGGGATCTAATGAAACTTGGAGAATGTTCCAGGAAACGGCAAATGCCTTTCAACAGTGGGAAATTTAATGTCCCGCACATATGTTATAGTAACCCACAATGAGATTACTCACTGTTGGGTAATGGAATATAAAGTGTGGGCCAAGAGGAAGATCTCGGTACTAGTATCCGTAAGGACTTGAAATTCACCAAACAAAGCATAAAAGATGAAAAGAAAGTACAAGAACAGAATAGGTTACAAAAACAGACAATTCAAATACAGAAACAAATACACTGTACCACAGTTGTGCACATCACTTGTGAGATCCCATCTAGAATACAGAGCCAAATTCTGGGCTTCAAGTATTCAGAAGGGTATAGATAGACTGGAAGCAGTACAAGCTAGAGCCCCCAAACTAGCTCCAACACTAAGCCAATTTGGATATAGGCAGAAGATGGAACGTTTAAACTTATTTGATCTACAAACTCAAATGGGACAGTTAATAGAGGCATTCAGGATCCATAAATATAGGAGTTAAATTATCTCAAGAAATCCAGTCTAGTATATTAAGGCAAACATCTTCAAATTCCTAAAGGAATAACAAATATAGATCACAAAAATCTATTCACGCTTAGCACAAATCTGTCCAGAGGTAAGAGATACAAACTGGAATTGAAAAGATACGACGACGCTTTAAGGGGCAATTTCCTTCCTTACAAAAATTCAAATACTAGTGATAGACTTTCAGGGTATGAGGTAAGCAGTAACACGGTAACCTAGTTCAAGTGTAAGTTAGACAAGATCATACGAACTCTCTGAATTCTTAAACTAAATCGCTCTTCCTAAGTGCAAATGGAGTCTCAGCGGACTGAGTGAAAATTACTTGATACGTTCAAAATCCTTGTAACTCCATGTAACTTACTTTCTGAACCTGACATCTTCGATTCTCTCCTCTTGAAATGACCTCAAAAGACTCCAGTCCCTTAGTGAGCTGGTTGAATGCATACATTCATCAATAACTATCCTTCTCTCATATTTTCTCACAACATTTTGTTCTCTACTTTTCTGGTATTAAGCTATGTAGATAGTCATATTTATATGAATCTTTAACTTTTCCTTAAGATATGTTCAGAGAGTTAACCACGTTAGAGATCTCACCATCTATAAAAGCAATCAATGATATGATATGGCATTAACGGCTTTGTAAGGAGGCCATGCATAAGTAAGCTAAAACGATATTCATAAGGATAACAACAAAGAATTTTACTTATTAAAAAATGTTTTATTTTAATGATTTCAGTAGTTATTTCAAGAAAGTATTTTAGCATTTGATATTTATTCGGCAACTATTCTATAAAATGAGAATTTATGAAAGATTTTTTAGGTTCAATAAAAAGCGCTTATCTCTTTACTTCTTTTGTAAACAGCGACTGGTATGCAAAGACTTTATGAAAATAGAACTATTTATCATTAAACGATAGAAGCTAATCTCGTTATAAGCCGTGAAACAATTCACTGCTTTAGTTTTGTATTGCTCTTTCATGACAGCACAACATCAATACATTATTCATGATTACCACCGGCGCCTCATTATCTTATAATTTCTGTGTGTGCAGCAAAGAAAATATATTTTCATATTCCTATTTTGCATTTTATGCTAATACAGTTTTACTGTCCCTGTGGCACGGCCTGGGCGTATATATCGAGAGATTTTCTTAAATGATGTCTCTTCTATTATCAGTGGAGTCTGTGCTACCGAGTTATTGCATGTAATTCTACCAGCCGGCTTTCCACTTAACCAGTGGGAATATTACTTTGCTGTGCAGTTTAATGCCATTTTGTCTACTTACTTTACTATGAATCACCGGAGGTGCCTCCTGGCTGTCACAGATATTAGATTTTGAAAGTTAAGGAGAGGCTGGTGAATTTTATTTCATATTTTGCTTTATTTTCTATAAATTTGTTTAATACGAGTTGGTTTTTACCAAAACATTCTTCTTCTCATTTATCATATAGCCGGTTTTATTATACGAAAGATTTTGTTTAATTCACTTATCTTTTATTTTTCTTTTATAAAAATAATAATAATAATAATAATAATAATAATAATAAAAATAATAATAAGATAATAAAAATAATAATGATAATGATAATAATAATAGCAGCTGTTATCTTTTAGGAAATGTTATTAAATGTTTTCCATATCATAAATATCACTGAGTTATTTTCTACGATGAAATCCGTTTATCTTTACCATAAATAAGAATTAGACGAAGATATTATATTTTATGTCATGACAAATAAAATCATTTGAAATCTGTGATGGATTTACCAAGATGGACATAAAAAAAAACTTAAAAATCTCTAAATTCGTAGACCTTTTTCACTGAAATAGAGTTTTCAGATGTTATTGATGCTTCATAAAGTGTTTCGTACCCAAACGGGCAAACATGTTTGTAAAGAATATTATATTATGTACATTGTGTTGCTTAAAATTTTTTTCAACATTCCAAAATAACTTAGATGAAAAGAGATTCACTTATATGATTAGGGAAAGTGATATTAAAGTTTGCTAATTGAATATTGAAATTATATCTTATCGTCAAGGATTATCTTATCTCTATTATGAATTGATGATACATGAGTAGATATCATGCATGAGAACATTGCTATTGATTGATTGCATCTTCATCTCACATATAGCACACTGCATATATTAACAATATAAAATTAATATTGATATCAGCAATAATTTAAGTGTTTAAGACGGCTGAATTCATAAATGTTAATGTCTTTGTCTTATAAAGGAGATATACCAATGGAGAATAAGATACTTCACTAAACTTCAATATCAAAATAAAATCATTTTTGAGCAGTTACCCATTCAGACAGAGTAAATCGTGTCTGGCTGGCCTCAAAGCCATTAGTCTTTGGAATTGTCAGGTAATACTTAAAACATATCCACAAACATTTCAAAATAAGATAATAGTAATTTATTTACTGTTGAATGCTATATCCATCTGTAAGAGTAAGCCAAGTCACAAAATTACCAAATAGCTATGATGGTGAAGATTGGTTGATTTCAATTCGAAGTACAGAAAAACCTGAATTCAACGGGTATATGTACAGAAAAATTGTCATTGCTTTTTATCTTTCTTCGTGACTGAGTGGTATGGTCAATGTCACACAAGTATCCTGGACCAGGGTTCGAAGCCCAGTCATACAGATACTATAGTCTTTGAGTGATTTAGCCTGGGGCTCTGATCACGAGGTTGTTAAGAGAATCCAGACTTTAATGTGTTAATATATATAGCTTATTTGAAATATGAAAAACACGTTTAAATGTGCAAAATTTATCATTAATCGAATGCCAAGTCACAAACCTACTAATTAGCTACGATGGTGACGATATGTTGATTTCAATTATAAGTACAAAAAAACTGAATTCGACAGGTATATGTACAGAAAAATTGTCATTGACTTTTATCTTTCTTCGTTGCTGAGTGGTATGGTCAATGTCCTGGACCAGGGTTCGAAGCCCGTCCGGGCAGATACTATAGTCTTTGAGCGATTTCACCTGGGGCTCTGATTCCGAGGTCGTTAAGACAATCCAGACTTTAATGTGTTAATAAATATGGCTAATTTGAAATATATATACATATATATATATATATATATATATATATATATATATATATATATATATATATATATATATATATATATATATTACACTCTTAGGGGTGACCTAACTTTGATTAAGTCATTTTGCTAATTCTGGTCAAAGCATCTTCAAAAAACTAACATGAAAAAAGAGCTTTTAATTTAATACCTTACCACTAATCATCTCCTACTTAACGCTTTATAGTCCTCAGCCATGTAAGCCAGGTAACAACACATTCCCTTGGAGTACTCCGCTGTTCACTATAACTTTATTTTATAGGACTCCATTAGCATTAACTTTGCACTTGCTATACTCATGAACAGACTAAATCAAACTCACATATTTAAAGGGGATTGCATAATAACGCAGGTCTCTCAACAAAATATGACTGTATACACCATCAAAGGCTTATCATAGACCACAAATGCCATCAAAGGTGGATTTCAATATTTTATGCATTGCTGTACAACATGTCTTAAAATGACAATGTGGTTAGTGCACCATCTAATTTTTTGAACTCCTCCTTGATTATCTCTGAGCTTTATATCAAACTTTCTATCTATTCCCTTTAAATAAAGCACATTATATATTTCTAAAAAAACTGACGTAAGTGTAATGCCTCTGTAATTATTACAATCAGTCAGTTCTGTTAATCTTTTTCCCCAACACTCGTAACTCATACTCAGCAGGTTTTGCCTCTTCATGCCACACTCTAAAAATAATCTTGTATGTATTCTGGGGGATACTTCATTTTCTGCCGGTATCATCTCAGCAGTTATCCCATTGTATCCAGGAGTTTCCCATCGCATGCGTTTTCAAAGACAGCTTTGATTTCAAACAGGCTAAATTCATTTATGTCCGCATCAAGGTTTTCATCAGTTTCGAATATATCAATAAAATTATTCCACTCGTATCTCCTATTCATAATCTCACTAAAATATTCAATCTAACGATATCTATCTTTATCTGCTGTTGTTATAACAGATCCATCTATCTTTTTTATGGGTTTATGCTTTTTCTTCTTTGTCCCTGTAGAGATTTTGATAATACTTCTATGAGCGATTCCTACACCAAAAGCACTCCCTGAATTCATAGATTTGTAAGCCTCATCTGGTCTACCTTCTAAATATTCTCCAGTAATTCCTTGATATCCCTTTGACCTCACTAGAAATTTTCATTACTTCCGGGAAAACTCTCAACAATCAATTTTTTTTTTTTTTGGTCTCCTATTTATGGTACCCCACGTATCATTTGATATCCATGGCTTTCTCCTTGTAACTACCTGTCCCAGAACTTCACTACCAACCGACTAAGATAAGTTTTCAATATCACACCATTCTTCTTTAATTGTCTGCTCTTTGTCTCAAAAAATCTCCAAGACTTCAAATCGATCCCTACATTTAATTACACATGTTTTTCAGTGTTTTTCTAGAAGGTTAGTTGTATCAAAACTAGGAATTATATCTACATTTCTGTCAGGTGTTTTCAGTTTTAATATCAGTGTGGCAATGAGGAACTGGAGATCATTACTAATATCTGTACCCTAATACCTTCTTACATTTTTCAGAGTCCTCCCTCTCTCTTAATTACTGGCTATATGATCTATTTGATTTTTCTAATTGCCACATAGTGAAGTCTATGTATATTTATGGATGAGTCGTGTGCTGAAAAATGTATCCCTTATGAAAAGATTGTTTGCTCAACAGAAACTTATGAAATATGCTTCATTTTCATTTGCATTTTCGCAAAAGTAAACAGAATAAATGATGTAGTTGAATTGCCAGTAAATGCAATTCAACAAAGGTTACCCAAACACCTACCAATAACTGATAAATCAAACGTAATAAAGTAATTTGTATTCAGTTAATAAAATTATTATATTTTACATGTGTTCTTTAAAATATATTTCAAAGAAAGGAAATCTATAGGCTAAAGGTGTAATCA
>NC_090728.1:13780639-13798139 GCF_036898095.1 Palaemon carinicauda
CAATTTTGATTGTTGCTCACATTATTGATTTTAGAATTTTATATTCAAGAAATATCTACTTGGAAATTTGCATTTTGCCGTTTTTGGAGTTACAATGGCAGTAGGAATTAGGTTGTAAGACAGATTTTTCCACTGATGTCTTTTGTTCTCTATAAAATCTTTTAATTATCTCTTTTTTGCTAATAATTAAGAAATTGTTCAGAGATATTACTAGATCTATATAATGACTATTCAGCCACAGGAAGTTTTAATATATATATATATATATTTATATATATATATATATATATATATATATATATATATATATATATATATATATATATATATATATATATAAAACTACATACCAGCATTTACGAAGGGCTACATATTTTGTATATCAGTGAGTTTCACACAACTTTTATGCCCATCCCTGACTTTTATCTTGATACTGCTAATTTTCATTGAATATAAATGAAATTGATAAACAATCTCGTTTTCAGAGAAATAATTTCTACCTCCCAACAGGTCGAATTCAGAAATACCTGAGTAAAAGGCAACAGCAATACAGATAAAAAATACTTGGAGCGTGAGTAGGTAATTGAAGAGTACCCAGAGTATTAAGTACTGTGTAAATACTTAGGTAATAATGTGTATAGTAATTTTCTTTAGATCAGATGATTGTGTCCTTTACCCTACTACAGACTTCACTGTTTTGACCCCATTATGAACAATAAAAAATTTTTGTCCAGTGATTTAGTTGATTTACCATATCAAAGCTAAAACTTATTGTTAATTTTTTCTCCTATTTATGAGAGAAATAATATGAGTAAATATCATAAAATTATGAACAGAAAAATATTTGGAATGAAGTAATGAAGTAACCCAAACTCGTGATGGAGTCAATCAATATTTTTTCATAACATTTCGGCCCAATCACTACATTTCCTTTGAAACCACCTTTTTTTGGTGAATATAAATGAAATAGCTGAAAAAATTAACATACCATCACGAGTGCAGAGAAATAATTATTTGTATCACAAAAAGATCATATCGAGAAACACCTAATCAAAATGCAATTACTTGGGTAATGATATTTATAGTAATCTCCGTCAGATTTGGTGATTTTCATGTATGTTACTTTACACTTCTGTTTTGACCAAATAGAGAAGCATAAATTATTGTTTTCAAGTGAGTTTAATGATTTCCATTATCATTTTTAAAAAATTTTGTCAAAAATGTTCTTATATATATGAAGATATATTTAGAACAATTCATAAATCACAAATTGACAAATATTTGAAATGAAGGCCATAGATAAATGAGTATTCATAGGTAATCTTAAACTACTTAAAAATAATGAGGTCTCAGAGGAACTTCTGATGGTAGTGATGGGATTAAATAGGGTTGGTGCAATACATTGGGATGGACGTATATTTTATCAAATGTAAACGACCTATTTTAATTGAATATTGTGCTATCTTTTTTTTCTGTTGAATAGAAAGGAGGTAGATACATGCAATCTCTAGCTGGATTTTAACCTGCAAATAGATATATACTGTCCTTCACAATTGTATTTAAGAGGAGAGAGAGAGAGAGAGAGAGAGAGAGAGAGAGAGAGAGAGAGAGAGAGAGAGAGATTTCTTAACTATTTGATAATAATGAAAACAGATTTCAGGTACCCCTTTTCGTACACCTTTGTAGTTACCCCTAATATAGAGCCTTCAAAAAGAATTAGAAAATCAAGGCCTATGAACGGTCAGAGGATACAAGAACCCATTCTACTCTATAAACATCAAACAATAAAGCTTCTACTTAATCATACTGATTTAGATGCTTAAGAAGAGCTTTCTTTTAGGATTTTATTGTCTGGGGCTTAAAAAGGAGTTTTTGAAGTATGTAATTACACAAAGAAGTCTGGAACGATTAATGAGGTAAAAAAAAAAAGGAGAAAACTGTGGGTAGATGTCGTTTTTTGGCTTTAAGGAATATCAAACGAAAGCGAGAAATTAAAATAAGATTTCTTAGAGAGAGAGAGAGAGAGAGAGAGAGAGAGAGAGAGAGAGAGAGAGAGAGAGAGAGAGAGAGAGAGAGAGAGAGAGAGAGTTGGGGATTTATTTGGAGTAAATTTTCGACATCAGAAATGTTAAGCAACAATCTATTTACTGTGTAGTGTATGATGTTTTTCTTTATAATTAATGAGACAGTTCCCCAAAGAAAGCATTCATCTTAGATCATAAACTCCATATGTCCAAGTTGTTTTAGCCTTATTTTCTTGAACATAACATGAGTGACGTTAAATCATCTCCTCAAGAAAGCGCATGTGTCCTCAGATCAATTCCTCAAGAGGATTAACTCCTTAGAAACCCTGTTCAACGGTCAAAGGTCATGACCAACAATTTTCAGAGGATGAAATAAAAGATTACTGAGTAATTAGGTGTGATTTCATTTATATTTTCCAAACCTTTCGAGAAATTTCACATTACGTTTTCTAATTTTTCCTATTTTTCTCATCCTACCTCTAAAGGAATCGGTAAAACTAACAATACTACGACGGTTATACGAATACAAATCCACTAAATATCTAAATTTTCTAAAGTCATTTATATAAAAGCAATATAAAACGTATAACTTTTCGTAAAACATTGAAACTCTAGACAACCTGAAGTAATTTCATACAACTATTCGGGATATATATAACAAGCTTGAATAAATATTAGTTACTTCAGTATTTATCGGCAGACAAAATAAACTGAAAAGAAAATCTGTGCAGTCAATCATCCACGAAGTATTTACGGTACCAAATCCTTCTTATAATTGTCAAAGTTGTTAATATAATGTTAAGACATATAATACTACACTCATTTGTATTTAGTTGGCAGTTATACTAGGCGTGCAAAAAGAGAGAGAGAGAGAGAGAGAGAGAGAGAGAGAGAGAGAGAGAGAGAGAGAGAGAGAGAGATTTTTTTGAAGAGTACCAAATATTTTTATTATATAGTTAAAATTTTTCTTTCTTTTATTGCAGAATAAAATTTCTGTTTTAGGGTCAAAGGAATGCTGTCTTGGAGAAGCAGGGAGTCCAACTAGATGGATTGCCCTTGATTTCTTATGAAATTATATTCCAAATTATTCTTTTTATCAATGCCTCTAAGATAGAACGGTGGTATTGGTTCAGGACTTTTAAAAGTCTTGTTGTGATGACCTTAAAATATTTGCCATTTAATAGTGTTTTTACAATTACTATATTTACTTCTTTATGGTGTATCAGAATAACCCTTTATATGTTAAAGACACTATAAGCACATATTCGCTACCCAGCCATGGACACAAAAACACACTTATTATCCACACAACCACACTTACTGCTTACATATACGCACACTCTCGTGATACATTTACTGTTTCAGTTGTGATTCCTTGTTCTCATTTCAGATCGCCGGGTCAATGTTGTGGTCCCTCATCATATGCTAGTGGAAGATGATATTGAGATTCATCCTTCCACTGAGAGACCTTACCCTCCACCGTGTAAGAAGAGAAATATAAATAAACAGCCCCGGCTTGAGTATGTTTAATCATATTCTGACTTCATGAGGCAGCCATTTCCGTATTTAAGTAGTTCTTCCTGTCTGATTTGAGGAAACGCATTGACTACCGAAGTAGTCTACCTTCCAGACGAAATAGTTTCGGCATTACCTTTAATATTTTAAAGAAACCTCATGGCTTTCCGGGTCCTTATCATGTATATGGTTTCACTCTATTATGGTGGATGACTTGACTTTCAAGATAAGCACTGCTGAAGTTGCTTCCATCATGTTTACACACCGTTTCAAGGCAATTCTTTCAAACCTGAGCTTCAATGAAAATTAGCGTGTAGGCGGATCACACGAGAGGCTCTGTAATGTGTATTGCCGTTTCACTACCGTTGCCAGGGGTTTCCTGAAGATTACTGAGACTCCCTTCCAATCTATAAACGATGTCATGGTTGTATGTATGGTGACCATGGCCGGAGATTTTGGGCTACAAACTCTTCAGCTGTACCTGTATCACTGAATTGTTACGTTATAGTTTTATAAACTGGAGCGGATCTACCATTCTTAACCAGCTTACAAAACTGTCTGAAGGGAAGAGAAGTCAGTCACTATGTTTGATGTTACCTTGTTAAAACCCATAAGGACCCAAAGACCTCTTTTCTGTATGCTTAACACGACTTCACCAGTATAGGTTGGCTGAGTAAATCTAGTTACAGGGAGACCAGAGTTGATTATCCACCCTTAAAGTCCGTCAAGAGAAATAAGCAAGAAGTTGGTACCTAGTGGCGTACTGGAATACGTCTTTGCTCTTATTTTTATTATTATTATTATTATTATTATTATTATTATTATTATTATTATTATTATTATTATTATTATTATTAGCTAGGATAGGATATAAGGAAACAGATAGCATAGTATGCCTAAGTGTAGCATCAAACAAGAGAACTCTAACACCATGATACAGAGGCTATGGCACTACTGAAGACTTGAGAATAATGGTTTAATTTTGGAGTGTCCTTCTCCTAAAAGAAGTACTTACCATAGACCAAGAGTCTCTTCCAAACTTACAAAGTGAAAAGTAGCCACTGATCAATTACAGTGCAGTAATTGACCCCTTAAGTGAAGCAGATGATTTTGTCATGTGTGTGTTACCAAGTGTATGTAAAAAGAGAAGAACGTGTAAAGGATATGTCACACTACTCAGTGTATGTGTAGGCTAAGAAGAAATGAGCCATAACCAGTGAGGGATCCAATGTAATGCGATCTGACTAAACAAAGGACCAATAACTCTCTATTAGTAGATTTTTAATGGGTGACTGTTGCCTTGGACAACCTACTATTATGTGGAAGGGAAACAGCATGTGGCGATATTGTCCACTTATGCCAGCTTGGAACCAGTAGGTGTAATGTAACAGTACAACATGGGAACATGGGAGTAAAGAAGAATGTCCCTGAGTCTTATCAACCTCACATAGACAAACTCAAAACTCCCATTGTTGGCATTGATAAGAGTGTCATATTAGCACTCTTTATCAAGATACCCTTCAAAACAAAAAGATATTACATGCAGCTTTTTGCACACAACCTGGACTTGATTATCTTCAATTTCTCAATATTGTATAGCTTTGGATTCCAGTACAACTCTATGCCCCTAAAGGAGTTCTGCTTTCGAATCTCCTTCTGGTCGCAGAGCTCCAAGAACACCAGCATCAAGGTTGTTCTTTGCAACTGAAATGTCACTACACCTGGCATTCTGTTCACCATAATTCGAGCTCCTATGAAGTGTGATAATTGCTAGTAGTGCCTGAATCCTCACCCTTCTTGTGAACCAGCGAAGGGGATATAGCCTACTTGCTAAGTCCTCAACATCCATTTACTGGCCTAGCCATTGTGAATGCCCTCAGGAGTTATGCTATGACTCCAGAATACTACTTCCGTGTGAACAAAGGTACACTTATCATACCTGACTACTGGGCGATCAATTGTAGATGGTTGAAAATCATGTGTAAGTGATATAGGTGGTCTTCTTTGGAGGGGGAGAATAATAATATGTCACCTACGTAATATACGCAGGAGGGAAGGTTCCCAAAGATACCATCCATGAGTTTTCAAAATGGCCCGTAAATAATGTAGGCCAAAGCAGGATAAATTGATGAGGGCGGTGATGGCAGTATTAGTCTTATCATCTTGATTCATAGGCATCTGATAATAACCCTTTAGTACCCTGAAGGTAAGAGATGATGTCAGCAATGGGGTTATGGGGTTATGGTATGATTCTGTTCCCGTGATAAGATAACTGTAATCCCTTTTGTGTTGTAGGGATCTATCCTTCTTTATGACGATATACAGGGGTGACGACAATTAGTGTGAGGTCTTTTGAGAAAGGATCATTACTTCCATTTTTATGATGTGTGTTTAGCAGCTGTCAAATGGTCTTGGGCTAAATGTCTGAATCTTGCAAACACTGTGAGTCCGGTCATCTTAATGGGGTGATCGATAAAGTGTTGAGAGGGACCATAGGCATCTGCCAAAGTTCTGGACAGTAAATGTCACAATATAAAGTGAGGAAGTGGGATTAGGCCTCTGAGTGCATTCTGATGTGTTGAGTGCAGTCACAGGGAGAAATTGATAAAACTCTGAACAAATATGAAATGTCATTAACTAAGCGATAATGTACAACATCAACCTTGAGGTGGAAATAGAAGAGGAAATCTGAACCGATGAGAGTCTCTGCAACGTTGGCGATGATGAAATTCCATGGATACTATGAGCCACCAAACAATAGTGTCAGTTTCTCATAACAGGTTTTGGAGATAGCGGATCCAATGGTGGCCACCAGACAGAAACCAGTAGTCTTAGAATGAAGGGTTCACTCTCCAAGGAAACATAGCATAAAGGAACGACAAGTGCCATTTTCTACCAAAAAACATACATTAGATTCACAATCATTTAAAAAGGAGAGATTAGTTATTGGGGAGGCCACTGACCCAGGTAATGACCTACTTAAATTTTTTCTATTTTTCCCACTGACATATAGGAGCACATTTTCAGCTACAGACCCAGACCTGCAGTAGTAATAGCACAATAGAGGAGGAGTGCCATCATCCAGTGACTGTTAAGGGCTTTGGTTTTTGATGGCATGAGTCGGTATAGGTGGGTGGGGTATAGCTTTGTCGCTGCCCAGGTATGTCGTAGACTGGGCGTTCATGTCCTATATTAGTCCCCTCTGCGTCAGTTGTCATTGTGTGGTTGTCACCTTTATCAATAACGTCGATATTAGCATTAAACTTGACAATATAATAACAGTAACGAAAATAGATTTAAAATTAGCGTTTCACATTCAACGGCTTTTGTAATTCAATTTAGTTGAAGTTAGAAAAGAATATAGAAAAGGGCATTTTTCTTAATATGCATGTGTGTTGTTTGTTACACGTGCATTGCAAACCTTAATTGGTAATTAAAAAGTTCCAATGTCTTAATTAAATAACATTATAAATAATTTCATGAAGAACTCGTTGAGTATGGCCAAAGAGAAAATTTAACGCCAGTGCCAGGGCATAATGATAAATAAGGTTTTTAATCAATTAATTAACTAACATAAAAATATGGCTGCCGAAGATCATGCCGAGGAACAATATTGTAAATACAGCAAAATAAGATTATACAATCAATAACCTATAACTTTCTTTCATGCACCTCATTATTTTGACAGTACAAATTATTTCTTTCTGAAAAGAGAAATTTGATATTTATCTATTATCTGAAGACAATTCACGAGAATGACTCCAATTATCACACTTGTATGTTTCCCCCTTTTTTGCGTGTGTGCATACTAGTGTACATGAGCCGCCAATAATGATGGCTAAATATTTTTATAAATATGCACAGGAACCCAGATAGAACCCTCTCTACTCCCTGCCTTATTTTCTAATTACAACCTCCCTCACCAGGGTATAATTGCTTCTTCAACTCCCCCTCCTACCAAAAGTGGGGGAGAAACCGAGTGGTATACGCCTGGGAAAGTCGCTAAGTGTGACCGGAATTGTATATATATATATATATATATATATATATATATATATATATATATATATATATATATATTTATATGTGTGTGTGTGTGTATATATATATATATATATATATATATATATATATATATATATATATATATATATATATATATATATATATATATATTTATATATATATAAGTAGGGAAAAGAGCCCCTTTTGTATCCATAAGGACCAGTACAAACTGGTCCTTATCCATAAGGACCAGTTCAAACTGGTCCTTATCCATAAGGACCAGTTAAAACAGGTCCATATCTATAAGGACCAGTTCAAATTGATCCACAAGGTTTCCCCCTAACCTAACTCCAGCCCCTCCCTTAACCTCATTGGCTATCTCTAATCTAACTCCACCCCCTTCTCTTAACCTCATTGACTACCACTAACCTAACTCCACCCCTCTCTTAACCTCATTGGCTACCCCTAACGTAACTCCATCTCTCTCTCTCTCTCTCTCTCTCTCTCTCTCTCTCTCTCTCTCTCTCTCTCTCTAACCTAACCTAACCCATCAAGTGAGGAAAATAATACCTAGCAAACACAAATCTAACATAACCTAACCTAACCCAACCCAAACCTAGCCTAACTTAACCTAACCTAACCATTCAATCTTAAACCTAACCTAACCTAACTTAACCTAACCCATGAAATGAGTGAAATAATACCTAACTACGAGTCTATCATTCAATCTTAAATACTTATTATGGGAATTATTAAAGTTATCGTTATATTTTGAAATTATTGTTTATTACAATACTCATTATTATTATTGATTAAATCGGGGGAATTCAAGATTTGTATAGCTGGTGGCATTATATTATTTCGTATTACCTGGAATATATATTTCAGGTTGAAACTTCTTGTTAACAATAAACAACTGTTACGACTAACGTCTATCCTTGAACAACCCAGTACAATAATAATAATAATAATAATAATAATAATAATAATAATAATAATAATAATAATAATAATAACAATAAAAATAATAATAATAATAATACGAGTGCATCATTCAAACTCAAATAGTTATTATGGAAATTATTAAAATTATCGTTATGTTTTGAAATTATTTTTAATAAAATGATTACAATATTCATTATTATTGTTATTATTATTATTATTATTATTATTATTATTATTATTATTATTATTATTATTATTATTATTATTATTATCATCATTATTATTATTATTATTATTAATGTTAGTTTCTTTGATACGATAACACCTGAATAAACAAATGTAGGTATATTTTATCCTGCTGACAATGTGTTATCTCTCTCGTGAGGATGATGATAAGCGCTGATACTTGATATGATAATACCTGAATAAACATATCTACGAATGTCTCCTCGTGACGATGAATGTCATCTTTCTCGTGAGGATCATAAGGTTTCGCATACGAAATTTTGTAAGAATGCTTGTAATATCATAACCTCGTGAGGTTCCTGAAGTGTGTCATAGATAGAGAAACATCTGGTTATCTGTTATCTTTCTGCCAGTCAATGTCCACACTTATCTTGGAAGCCTCCTGCTGATGGTTCTATCAAAATCTCGACGACTCTCGCGTGAAGCAGTTGCATCTAATTCAGTGCTTTCAGCAAAAATCTTATTTCGTCCAAGTTATGTCTGAACCTCATCGGAACCTAGAAGGAATCCTCAACATGGATGATGTTCACCTCCTTCCAACTTCTCTTATAAGACATAAGTATCTACACAATTTTTAACCTGTTTCAACCTGGAAAAGTATATATATATATATATGACGATTATAAAATTTTTTAACCTTTTCCCTTTCCCAGGAATTATGAGTGAAGGCAGTGACATTGTTAGGTCCATGAATATGGATAGAGATGTCAACCACCCTCATAGCCCCTCATCATAGGAACTAAGGGAGATAAATGAGGACTGCAATACTTTACTTCGATGGCCTGACTACGAAATGATACCAACGCGAGATGATTGGGCAGAAGTAAAGTCAAGCACTGAAGCTCTTCTGGAGGATCTTGAAGGCGGCGAGCCTTTCCCCTCTTCCCGTCTCCTAATAGTGATGTTTCCTCCATCTCTTCTTCTACTGCCCCCTACTGTGTTGGTGGTGGTAGGCAACAGCTTCCTACTTCCTCGGAAGATCGGAATGGTGAAGACTCTCCCGGACGTCCAAAGTTCTGGAACAACGTCTTCTGAATCTTCGACATACCCCTGAATGCGGTGAGTTACAGATGCATTATTAACTGTGTTTCGAGTCATAGTCAATTGATTATAGAGACGATCAAGACGACCCTAAATAAGTTTGACAGATTCTTGGGAAATATTTCCCTCTCCTTGAAAATGGAGATAAGTAAAATGACTGAAAACGGGACTCATATTTCTAACTTCTTTTACCTACGAACAACACCTTTCATAGTTACCCTGGGGGAGGAGGATGAGTTCATTGATCACACTTTGGAAAATCTACCTAACATGCTAGAGGAAAGAATGAATGCAGTTGAAGGATCCGGATGGAATATAAGGAAAATAGCAGATATGGAGTTATTTGTCAGTCGTAGAAAATTGGGTAATATTGGTCACTTTACCCCATATCCCGCAGGTGTTGGAGGAGCCATGGATATAATCAATATTAATAGCGGTTTTAATTGCCTTATCACTTCCCTAATAGCATTTTTTATTATTATAGCCAAGCCAGAAATCCAGCTAGGGCATTTGCATAGAGATGTTAGGAATAAAATAGGGGGTGATATCAAAATTAACGCTAACCCAACAGCAGGTATATCCTGGGAAAGCTTAAAGACTATTGAGAAAGATAATGACATTAACATCTACATCTATGCCTTGAAGAAAATAAAGAAATCCCATAAAGTAAATAATAAAAATCATTACACCGTTCATTTAGCTAGGACAGAATGGAACCCATCAGCCACTCATTTTGTTCCTCTCCTACTAATAAATGATATTCACGTTGCCCTTATTAGAAACCTGCTCACTTTCATGAAGTGTCTATGCAGATATCATAGTCAAGTACGTCATAAGAGGGTTCAAAGTATATGCAAGAACTGCTTAACATTCTTTTCCTCGGAGGACCTCTGTCACTCGGACACATCTTCCTGTCAAAGTATGACAACAGTGTCTCACCTACCACGTGGCTCGTATAAAACCTTTAAAAACCAGGCTGCCTTACTTAAAAGGTCTCACATTGCTTTCATGGACCTCAAGGCGTATAACATATACACACCTGGAGATCAGAAAATAATATCTAAACAAAAGCCATTTGCTTATGCATATGTTATTGTTAATGGTAGAACATGTGAGTATGTAAGTCACAGAATCGGTCACAGGGAAGACTGCATCGATGTGATGCTGAATAATCTGACAAGTGACTGGAAGGATATTTGCGAGAGTTTGTCAAAATATCCCATTCATATGACTGAGAAAAGCTTAAGGGATTTCAAAGAGGCTGTGGAGTGTGATGTATGTAAAGTTAAATTTAATGAGAATATACGCAAAAACCTGCATCATTTATATTATTTACAATATGATTATTATAAGAGTGCTGTATGTAATAAATGCAATCTTAACATTAGGGATGTAGTTCCAACCCTCCGAGAGTACTTACATAATTTGTCCTATGATTTACCCCTCATATTAAAGCATGCCTCTTCTCAATTTAGATATACAGTAATATCTTGAAGAATGACGGTTTAAAATTTTATCACGGCACTGTAGGCAGGATAAAATTCGTAGATTCAGTCAATATAATAAGAAGCAGCATTTCCAGTCAAGCTAGGAGTCATATTTGTAATAATGGCTCACTGCATATATCAAATCGATTGTTGGAAGGATATGCAGATGAAGTAAATGATCTCATACTTAAGACTGGCAAACAATTCTACCCTTATGATTATGTTACGGGGCATGACATCCTTCTTATAGCTGGTATCCCAACAAGAACTAAATTCAATAAGAGGTTGACGAGTTCCTCAATTTCTGATGATGATTACGAACATATCAAATCCGTATGGAAGGTTTTGCAATGTTGCAATATCCTTGACTATACCTTATTATACTTACTAGTTGATGTTGCAATGCTGTGTGATATTTTTATGGCATGGAGAGAGGCCTTATTTTGTTCTTTCTGCCTAGACTGCACATATTTCCTAACCTGCACTTCTCTCTCTCTCTGGAAGCCTTTCTCTGTAGAACACGTATAAAACTACCTCTCATCAGTGATGGAGAGCTGTATCAACTTATCACAGAAAATATTCGAGGAGGGTTCTGCAGTCTAATCCGTCGTCACGCAATCGCCGTCAATATATCCATAAATCCTAACTTTAATCCTTGATGCGGACAGGATTATTCATTGTGATGAGAGGGGTTAGGGCTGATGGATACTAGAGAGCTGGATAGAGCTCTAGGGGGGAGGGTGGGGAAATTAGTGAATTACGTCGGCATATTTTCTTCTGATCATGTGGGAGGTATAAGGTTGAGGTCATACAGGGAGGAAGCTATCACCTTCATCGCAAATACTATGGAAACCTCTTCAGACATCAATAGCATGGGACACTGGGTCTGCTTTTATGTGGCTAAGTCCCCTGAAAATTATATAATATTCTTTGATAGTTATGGGATTAGCCCAGAGATATACAGTTAGCATTTCTTGACCTTCTTCAAGAGGAATAAATCCTTTGAATTGTTCAAATTCATGACACCAATACAGCCAGATTTATCATATAAGTATGGGTTATATGTTTTATACTTCATACATTCAGTTAGTCATTATGGGGTAGGGTATACGTTTCGGAAAATAAAGACCATGTTCTCCCCCAGTAATTTAAGGCTAAATGATGGGATAGTAGCTAATTATTATTGCACTCGTTTGATGAGGAGACGATGCTTTGAGTATAAAGGGAGAGAAAAGAGAGCGATTACATATAAAGAATGCATCGGAATGAGGGATAACTATGAACCTTCCTGAGTCTAATTATTAAAAATAGTCATGATAGGGGATGTCCCAGGTTTGCCCGAGTTTATTTATATCCATGACGGAGAGTTAATTTCTATTTTCTTTTTTATTCATTTATTATTTAGGGATGGGAATTATTCATGGGATTAATTTATTCCTTAGTGGAGGTGTTGTCATGAGTCTAATGAGTTATTTGTTTTATACCTTATCAGGCTTCCAACCGGACCACTTATCTCCGCATGATAATGATAATAATACGAGTTCATCATTCAACCTTAAATAGTTATTATGGAAATTATTAAAATTATCGTTATGTTTTTAAATTGTTGTTAATAAAATTATTACAAAATTCATTATTATTATTATTATTATTATTATTATTATTATTATTATTATTATTATTAATGCTAGTTTCTTCGATTCGATAACACCTGAATAAACAGATGTAGGTATATTTTGTCCTGCTGACAATGTGTTATCTTTCTCGTGAGGATAATGATAAGCCGCGATACTTGATACGATAACACCTGAATAAACAGATATACGAATGTTTCCTCGTGACGATGAGCGTCATCTTTCTCGTGAGGATCATAAGCCATGATACATTGGATAGTGAAAGTAATATTTTAAAAAGCAGTATTTTATTTACCTTATACAACCAGACTGATCTTTATATATGCATGTATTTCTCATTTTTCCTAACATAAAATTTTTAAGAGGATTTGTAAGAATGCTTCTAATGTCATTATTGTGAACTTCTTGAAGGTTATCATAGCCCTCTCGTATCCCAACCTCACTGTGCTCCACGCTTTAGATTTACTAGTTTTCATCCTCCACTGCTGAGATAAATGCTCCGGTTGGAAGCCTGATAAGGTATAAAACAAATAACTCATTAGACTCAGAAAGATAACAGATAACCATATGTCTCTCTATCTATGACACACTTCAGGAACCTCACGATGTTATGATACAAGCATTTCTAAAAAATTTTGTAAGCGAAACCTTATGATCCTCACGAGAAAGATGACATTCATCGTCACGAGGAGACATTCGTAGATCTGTTTATTCAGATGTTATCCTATCAAGTATCGTGGCTTATCATCATCCTCAAGAGAAAGATAACACATTGTCAGCAGGACAAAATATACCTACATCTGTTTATTCAGGTGTTATCGTATCAAAGAAACTATCATTAATAATAATAATAATAATAATAATAATAATAATAATAATAATAATGATGATGATGAATATTGTAATAATTTTATCAACAATAATTTCAGAACATAACAATAATTTTAATAATTTCCATAATAACTATTTAAGCTTGAATGATGGACTTTTATTATTATTATTATTATTATTATTATTATTATTATTATTATTATTGTACTGGGTTGTTCAAGGATAGACGTTAGTCATAACAGTTGTTTATTGTTAACAAGAAGTTTCAAACTGAAATATATATTCCAGCTAATACGAAATAATATAATGCCACCAGCTATACAAATCTTGAATTCCCCCGATTTAATCAATAATAATAATAATGAGTATTGTAATAAACAATAATTTCAAAATATAACACTAACTTTAATAATACCCATGATAACTATTTAAGATTGAATGATAGACACGTAGTTAGGTATTATTTCACTCACTTGATGGGTTAGGTTAGGTTAGGTTAGGTTAGGTTTAAGATTGAATGGTTAGGTTAGGTTAGGTTAGGCTAAGTTTGGGTTGGGTTAGGTTAGGTTAGGTTAGGTTAGATTTGTGTTTGCTAGGTATTATTTCACTTACTTGATGGGTTAGGTTAGGTTTGGTTAGGTTAGAGAGAGAGAGAGAGAGAGAGAGAGAGAGAGAGAGAGAGAGAGAGAGAGACGTTAGGGGTAGTCAATGAGGTTAAGAGAGGGGTGGAGTTAGGTTAAAGATAGCCAATGAGGTTAAGGGAGGGGCAGGAGTCATGTTAGGGGGCACCCTTGTGGATCGATTTGAACTGGTCCTTATAGATATGGACCGGTTTGAACTGGTCCTTATGGATACAAATGGGGCTCTTTTCCCTACTTATATATATATATATATATATATATATATATATATATATATATATATATATATATATATATATATATATACATATATATATATATATATATATATATATATATATATATATATATATATGTCTATGTATATATATATATATATATATATATATATATATATATATATATATATATATATATATATTTATATATATATATATATATATATATATATATATATATATATATATATATATATATATATATATATATATATATATATAAATATATATATATATATATATATATATATATATATATATATATATATATATTTATATATATATATATAAATATATTCATATATGTGTATATATATATATATATATATATATATATACATATATATATAAATATATATGTGTATATATATATATATATATATATATATATATATATATATATATATAAATATATATGTGTATATATATATATATATATATATATATATATATATATATATATATATATATATATATATATATATATGTATACATATATATGAATATATATATATATATATATATATATATATATATATACATATATATGTATGTATGTATATATATATATATATATATATATATATATATATATATATATATATATATATATATATATATATATATATATATACAGAGAGTGAGAGAGAGAGAGAGAGAGAGAGAGAGAGAGAGAGAGAGAGAGACTTGCTTTCCATTATATAGGGGAGATTCTCAGATGTGTCGAGTGACTAGTAAGAAGCACTATTATTTGGATATATTTTTCCCATATTTACAGTTTTTTTTCCCGCTGAGGTCTTATTTAGTTTCTTGGAATGCAATCCTTTCTAATATATTCCCATCCATTATAACAAAATTGCAGCATCTTGTCTACTCATGGGAGAACTATTCTTCTGAAACTGGTTCCTTTGGTCTGTTTTCAAGACTTTTTATCATACGTAAAAGTTGTGTACATGAAAATAATAAGATTCAGCTTAAATTAATCTTTTTTGTTGCGAAAGTCCAGAGGTCGTCAACAGGCCTCCAATTCCTCTGCCCAAAATTAATCAACCATTCTTCTTCCATCACTCTTATTAGCTTTTATAGTCTTTTTGTGGAATTTGTAGGATTGCAAGTCATCTATTTGGGATATAGGAAGTACATTTATTATGTTATTTACATGTTTACTTACTAATCATTTATTTATTTTATTCTATTTGAGTATCAATTTGTTTACGTATTTCATTATATATTGAATGTCTCTATTTGTATTCGTTTATTTTATATTCAATATATTCTTCTCTTTATGTCGAAGAAAAGGTTATTATTATTGCCGTTTTAAATGATGCAATAGTAAGACTTGCTTTTTCATGTTTACCCGTTCAGTTTAAGAAAAATATTATGCATGATGGATACTGAAGGACGTGGTATAACATCTACTAGAAATATATTGATAGGAGCAAAACTTTTTGATAGTGGGTTATTCAGCTTCGTTGTCTTACAGAAATGTCCCAATATAGAAAGGAAAGAAAAAAAAAACACTAAGAATTACCATCTGCTTAATCTAATTATATGTTCCCGATTCAGCGAAAGAGAAATAGATTCTGATAATAAGTGCGAATCGTTTATCTGCCTAAAGTTTATAAAATCAATTATCACTGTTTTAACCAACCTGATAAAGTGATTGGAAGGCTACAAAATATACTTCCTTAGATTACCGTGGTAACAAAGCGACTTTTAACGTAATATGTGAACTCAACATCCAGGTATAGGAGAAAAGTCTTTGGAAAATTTTTCACGGATCGACAACGTTGCTTGAAATACGGCTACCTGTATAAATACATATCAAATGATTTCCTCAACCATTTTTTTTATTGGTTATGGATCCTGAAGATAAGAGAGAGAGAGAGAGAGAGAGAGAGAGAGAGAGAGAGAGAGAGAGAGAAGAGAGAGAGAGAGAGATTATTTTTATTATTTCCAGCCAAGCTACAACCCCAGATGGAAAAGCAAGATACCATAAGCCTAAGGTCTCCAATAGGGAAAAATAGCTCAGTGAGAAAAATAAATAAGGAAATAAATAAATTTTGAGGGTAAAATTAACAATAAAACATCCTAAAAACAGTAACAACGTCAAAAACAGATATGTTAAATATAAACTATAAAAAGACTCATGTCAGCCTGGTCAACATGAAAACATTTGCTCCAACTTTGAACTTTTGAAGTTCTACGGATTCAACTACCCAATTAGGAATATCATTCCACAACTTGGTAACAGCTGGAATAAAACTTCTAGAATACTGTGTGGTATTGAGCCTCATGAAAGAGAAGGCCTGGCTATTAGAGTTAACTGCCTGGCTAGTATTACGAACAGGATAGAATTGTCCAGGGAGATCAGAATGTAAAGGATGGTCAGAGTTATGAAAAATATTATGTAACATGCATAATGAACTAATTGATCGACGGTGCCAAATATTAATATCTAGATCAGGAATAAGAAATTTAATAGACCGTAAGTTTCTGTCCAACAACTTCTGATGAGAATCAGCAGCTGAACACCAGACATGAGAACAATACTCAAAACAAGTTAGAATGAAAGAAAAGGATTATTTCATTGAGGCCCTCCTGTTCTGATGGTATATTGTTGCGACAAACACAAGGCAAACAGAATTTAACAGGTCAACCCACCAATCATTGCTGATGCAGGTGGACAGGGTCTCTACTAAACATCACAAATAGAGTTGCATTAATAACGTCATTGTTAGGAAAATCTATTTTTTTTTTCCTTCCTTTCATTCTTTTTTCTGTAAGTCCCTTTTCTTTGAAATATTTCCAGTCTCTTTAAGGGTAATGTGTTTATGAGCTGGGTAATTGTTC
>NC_090728.1:13803139-13805639 GCF_036898095.1 Palaemon carinicauda
CCTCCAGATGACGTGTATGATTGTTTTAATACTTTCATAGAAACTCTACACGAAGAAACTGATAGTATTATAGACGAATTTTTGCAATACTTTGAGATGACGTGGATGGGTATTATTCAGCGGGGAAGAAGGAGGATGCTAACGTTTGAAGTTTCCTATGGTCAGTATACGAAAGAACCTCAAATGATCTATCTCGAACAAACAACATGCTAGAGGGATGGCACAGTGCCTTTAAGAGAAGGGTAACGATTATCCACCCAACAGAAGATAAACTGATTCGAAAACTACGTTCGGAGCAAGCATCAACAGAGATGGCTCTAGAGCAAATTTTTCAAGGAAACTCTATTGGAAGGAGGAACAAGAAATACGCTCAAGTAAACGACCGGTTGAAAAATTTTTTTGACTGTTATAGCAGTGAAAATGTACTCGAGTACTTGCAGACAATAGCACACAATTTGTAATTTTATGTTTGTTCTCAAAATTAAATTTTTACTCAATTTTGTAATTTTATTTATACAACATTTTATAATTTTATGGTGCTTTAAGTAAATGCTAGAATTTTTATTTCTTTTTTTTTTCAATACTTCCTTATTATATTCATATCATAATTCTCTATCCATGAATGATGTATAAAAATATGAATAGATTACTAATGAAAGAACCACTGATTTACACCTTTCGACATTTTGTCTTTTTGACTTTTTGTCCTTTCGACATTTTGTCTCTCGACATTTTGTCTCTCGACATTTTGTCTGTCGACATTTTGTCTGCACACCTATATATATATATATATATATATATATATATATATATATATATATATATATATATATATATATATATATATTGTAAAGGGCTGTGAACATAAAAATATATAATTAAAGTATTATCCTGATATATATGCAATATAAATTAAACAATAAAGTGACATTTATTAAAGCTGTAAATTATAGGTTAGAACCACTGAATTATGCTTTGAAGGAATCCTATCTTAATATATATATATATATATATATATATATATATATATATATATATATATATATATATATATATATGTATGTATATATATATATGTATATATATATATATATATATATATATATATATATATATATATATATATATGTATATATATATATATATGTATATATATATATGTATATATATATGTATATATATATATATATATATATATATATATATATATATGTATATACATATATATATATATATATATATATATATATATATATATATATATAAAGTAATCCAAATCTTTTCGTTACCATTCAGAAGCCGAGTCGTTATAAAACTGAAACACCACTATAAAGATAGGAATAAAAACTTTCAATATACCTTTAGTGTCCAAACCTTATTTCTTGTTCTAACAAGGGAACGTTTTTCGCTAATCACAGGCACATTCATCAAATATCGTACAACTTCCCCGTATTACTGATAATGGTTACGATGTTTAGCTCATATTAACACTTCAATAATTGAAGCTAACTAACAATAACTTCAGAAGAATATACGTGTTGAGATTTTTCTTCTGATTGCGTGTACAGTTAGAGACAAGAGTACATGACTCGCTCTGAAGAAGTGCATCCTATTACATCCTCTATCGGGACGAGTAACCAATCAGTTTGTGTGGGAAGAGATAGCAGAATTAGTGGGCAGGGATGGTTGATTGCACTTCCTCAGAGTGAGGTGTACCAGAATTTTTGTGTCCAAATGTACATTTAAATACCAAGCACCAGGACTCTAATCTCTAAAGAAAAATGTCCCATCAACCGCTCTGGAACAAATTTATAATTTTAAAAGGAACCTAAATTTTGTGAAATGAACCCTTTACTCCAACTAATAATATTAGTAAGAAACATCTATTTGGTATGAAGGCATTGTATTATAAAATTACTTAGCCTGCTGACTACGGTTCCGAATCTATTGAATCCTTCACAGATAGATGAAGCCAATAAAGAAAGAGGTGAAAACTGAAATTGGTGTTGTTATGAAACGAATTTTGGAGCATCTGGCATCGTTTCCTATATCTTTTGTATACTCGTTGTATATCACAATGTAACTGTATGAATATGCAAGGTTAGATGATTCAAATGTAGATAAAAATATCCCTTTAAATCTAGTCAAGATATCCAGTCATGAATAAAAGTAAGAACAGTTATTAAAATGTATTTTCCCTTTGGTTTATTAGGCGACTTCATAGCTTCCTACTGCTGTGCAATGTTGGAATATGAAAATAAGCGCTACATGGCTATGTTAAACACCAACCCAAATGCAAGTATTTAAATTTGGGTTAAAATATGCCAAAAGTTATTTAATCAACTATTTGGATTTCAGGTGTTTGTCCTATATTTGAGTTTCTGCTTAAATATATATATACATATATATATATATATTTATATATATATATATATATATATATATATATATATATATATATATATATATATATATATATATATATATATATATATATATA
>NC_090728.1:13810639-13820639 GCF_036898095.1 Palaemon carinicauda
GAGGAAAACATCCATCATGTAAGACATGCCTTTGCTCGTTTTACTATACAGTGCAGCCGTTCTGCTGCCAGATGTTCCAGCTACCACCTTAAACACTGCACAAGAATTTGTAACTTATTCAGGCACTCCTGACAAATGATAAACCAGGACGAAACGGTTTTGATTTCCGCATGCTGGAGCTAGTATCTGAGGATGAGATTTTCCTCAATTATCTATGTTTCAGTGATGGGACTTCTATTCATGCTTTAGAGAAGTTTGATAAACATAATGTATGTACAGATATAGGGATCAGAATATTCACATGTGATTGGGTAACTTTAATGAGATAGTCCATAGCTAAATGTGTGGTATCGGATCACTTATAATCGAACCGTTGGTCCATATCGCTCCAACGAGACTTGAATTACTGCAGATGTTTACCTTAACCTTTCGATTGAATATGTGATAGGAGCTTCAATGATATCTTCTCTAAAGAGATCCTCAACTCAACATCTCTTTAAAGATGCCTGTATTTGAAGACCAACTGGGAGGAAGGCGAAGAAAACTTTAATTCATCAAATATGTGTGTTCTCCTTTTTACAATGAGAAATGTATTTATAAATAACCTTATTATGTATAAATAACTAATACAAATAACAATAAAATGAAACTTGTAAGATTTTATATTTTACATGACTCTGGATGAAGGAAAGCCCTGATACCATTACTCTGGTCAATACAGAAAACAAGAAAGCTTCCGGGTCGAGCAAAATGTTTACACTGAGAAATAAAGGATGCAAGGAAGGTATCCATCTGCTATGCATACTGACACACCACCGCTATCTCCCTCAGCTCAAATAACTACATAAAGAAGAACCCTTGGCAGACATACATAGCGTGTTTTCTTTCCTGGCTAGCAGCTGAGCATTGAGACCAGGAAAGATTCTCTCTCGAGTGAAAGAAACAGCGAGAAAATATGAAGAATGAAAGAATGAAGATATATGAAAACCAAAACGCTGCCACAAAAAAAGAGAAAAGCTCCTTTTGTCTAAAAGTCTCATCTGTTACTTAATGGCAGAGACGGTTTCTCGTCAACAGAAGCGGAAAAGTTGGAGGATATATGAATGACGATCAATCTCGTGTAAAATTCAAAATCAGAAGAGTAACATCATGGTACGTTCAGAGTTTTCTTCTAATTCTGAGCAGGTGTGCAGTTCATAGTATAAAATTAAACTGTCATTTTTCAAACTGCTACTTCTGTATATCACATGACTGAATGGAATAAAATGAGCACTTTCAGGTTTGGATATAATTTATATCAATCATCTGAGAAATTTGATTAAAAATCTAAATAATACAAAAAATATAATAAAAACAAATTAATTTACAAATCTGCAAGTTATCAATGCTGAAAAGGTATGCATAAAAGAGATATCGTTGGATATGAGCAATTATAGCTCATTTACGTACTGGATATTACTGATCAGAGTTCTTTTAATTCGGCATAATTCATTTCGCAATCTAGATATACATGAGAAGTAATTGCCATCCTCAATGATCAGGAACATCACTCAATGAAAAAGAAAATTGTTATTTCGAAGAAAATTTATCTAATGTGGGATGGGCAAGAAAGCTAAACATTATGAAATTCCAATACGTTTTTGGGCATTTAAGGCAAAATTATTTAGGAAAAAAAAATCCTATAAGATGTGAGGAGGATTTAAAAAAAAAATATTAAAAAAAGGAGAATTTTTTAGATTATCAGACAACTATACAGCCCGGACTCACAACAATGAAATGAGAGATAGAAAAATCAAATATATAGTACGTATAAAAAAAAGCAATATGTGAAAAAGAAAAAAGAAAATTATTACTAGAGATTTTGCCTTTTATAATGAAAAAAAAAATATATGTACTGAGCGTGAAAATTATTAATTACAAGAGACTTTGTTTTGTATAACAGGAGAAAACTTTGCTCTTCCAAGTCTAGTTCTTAAGTAAGAAGCACCAGAGGATTAAAAAACATTGTTCGAAGTTGAAAAATAAAGAAACAGACATAGATCACCAAGTTTGAGTTCAAGGCAGAACTTAGCACTGTGGTATATAAGCCATGAAAAATAATTATTTTTATATTTGGCTTTTTTCTCTTATTTTCTGTGAACGTGAAAAGACTTCATGTGGTATTCGATAAAGTCTGGTTATGGTTTAAAGGAGTTGAAACAAAAATATTAGATTTTTTGGTGAGTTATCCATGAAAACAACTGAATGGAAAAAATAAATAATAATATACGGAAGAAAATTTTCTTATTTAAATATCATAGCCCGAATGATTATGTGTTCAAGCTAAACCAACAAAAATGTGCAGCAATCATCATATTATTTACTCTGTAACATTAATCCATGATAGGAAGTCTTATGTCCTTGAATTGGTAAAACACTACTTATCCACAGGGTATTTTACATGATAATGTAATAGCGATTGTTGTGATGATTTTTTTTTATTTTTTACGTAGGCGATATTTGTTTGCGGAGATGGAGTAATGTTTTACACCAACACACACACACTCAAACAAATACACATACATGCACACACACAGACATATATATATATATATATATATATATATATATATATATATATATATATATATATATATATATATATATATATATATATATATATATATATATATATATATACATATATATATGTATATGTATATATATACATATATATATATATATATATATATATATATATAATATATATATATATATATATATATATATATATATATATATATATATATATATGTGTGTGTGTGTGTGTGTGTGTGTGTGTGTGTGTAGGTGGGCAGTAGGGGGCGGTGTTACGTGGGTGGTCCTCTCAGCCGAAACAATTCCCCAAAGTAGACTCTACTAATGAAGGATCGAGAAAGGTATAAGTTCATTCCAAGTCAACTGTAGCCTACATATTCCTATGGAATTTAAAAATCATTACTTAGAAATGTAATCAGCTCATCTCTACTACGATAACCCAGTAATGAGCTGGCAACACGTGGCTATTTTAGTCAGAGGAGCAAGAACAACTTTAGAAATAAGAGAGGCAATATAGTAAATAGAAACGAATAATGAAAGGACAAAAGACTTACTCATAGTTGTTGAGCAGTTGCATACCAAGGAAAATAATCAGTAATTGTAGAAGGACAGAATTGATTGGGCCTATCATCATAATTAAGTTAATGAAAATAAATGGAAGCCTAGAAAAAATAAACTTACAATATATAAAAAATGGAACTGGCTGGCTCATTTAAGTATTCAAGGATAATTTTTGTGAAACTAGTTGAAAGCTGGAAAGGTAGGTCTGAGGAAAACTGAAGCAAGGAATTTAGCAGGAGTTCTGTTAAAATGTATGGAAAAGAATGAAGTAACCGAAAATGCCAAAGCTGAGACACAGGCATATATGAGTCAACCCTCATTTTTTAAATCCGTAAGGGAGGTTGAATGTAAAGAATATGTAATGGGATACATGTTCAGATAAAATGTTTACTCTATATCTGAGGAATGAAGAAATTGCAAGGCCGATTAAAATTGTTACACAGTTTAGCTGAGTATTTGACGTGTTCGATCTGATGGGGGTAATGGAGAAAAAAAAATATGATGATAGAAACTAATAATAATTTGGAAGTGTGAAGGCTTAAATGACAGGGAACTCATTTATGTTGACATGATGATATGGGAGAGAGATAAAATAGAAACATGTCCCCCCAAAAAATCGAAATACTTCCTGCAAAAGATGAATGAGGGCCACACTGAATATATAAGGGTAGAAGTGTTCTTAAAGACAATTACGTTTTCTAATACTAAATGGTGATAGATAAACACCATTGTGACGGAAGCTTACTTCACTAATAGGCTGTTTTCATGCAGGAAGTAGTTCATGTAAAACAATAGGTGATTATTCTTTATTAGAATAAGTGGATGATATATGATAAGCTGATTTCATTAGTAGGAAGAAGCTCAAGTTAAATAAAACAGTTAAAGTTATGCATCACAGAAATGAAAAAAAAACTTGCATTTCATTTACTTTATAATCAGAAAGCTCATTAGGTCCACGTCAACCATGATACACTCATTATGGTACCTAATTCTACCTCTCAAGAACATTAATATTTCTTTAGAGTGCTTCCATCTTAGTACATCTATTCTGTTCGGTCTCCTCTCCCAGGCAGTATATCTTAGCAATCCAAGTTTTCCAACTGTTATATAAGTCGATGAGCAACCTGAAAGAGTAACGAGAACTTGGTCTGTGTAGGAAATGACTCCCTAGATCTCTATAAAGTCACTGGCAGCAGGGTGACGGATTAGGTTTATGGCGTTAGACCAGCTGTCTTTTCAGTTTCTACTCTTAATAACTGGCGAATAATCTTACTGGAAATAGTATGAACCGGCAGGGGGTAACTTGCCTTAGTTAGATAGGCACTGCGCATCACGAGAAACTGGTTATCCTTTCATGAATCTAGCCAATGATTCCTTTATGGAAAGAGAAAATGACAGGATGGTTCAAAGACCCTGTCCATAGCAGGGTACATATATATATATATATATATATATATATATATATATATATATATATATATATATATATATATATATTGATTTATATATATATATAATATATATATATATATATATATATATATATATATATATATATATATATATATATATATATATATAAATATATATATATATATATATATATATATATATATATATATATATATATATATATATATATATATATATATATATTATATATATATATATATATATATATATATATATATATATATTTGGGCTCAAGCCATGACGTCCTGATGGAAGGTTCCTTCAGTAGCTTACTAAGGGTATATATGACTACAGTAGATATTCCCAGAAAATTAAACTAAAGGTTTCACAGAGTTTTATCTTCTGGCGCGAGTACCCATAAGGTTTCCCTTTAGGATATCGTATAATAACAGGGGACGTATGCTTGACACTCCACATAGCTATCTGCACCCCACATAGCGTTTACGCTTAGAGGGGGAAGTGTGGTAAGTATGGGAGGAGCCGTTACAACACTCTCCTCCTTCGTTACAGTTACGGTACTCGGTGACATCATGTTGCATTGATGCCGCCAGGACGCTCTTTTCCTTATTCCTTTGCTTGTAGCGTATTTGACTAGGTGCTTATTTCCCAGTTTTCGCTAAGTGATTCGTAATGTAGCAATCTTCTGCCTCGCCTTCGTCTGGAAAGTTGAGTACCATATTCTTGTATTGTATAATAAGCTCTAGCCATAAAATAAAGTTTTTTTATCTTAAAATACTGTTTTTTGTGGCGGAGCTGTGCCTCGACCGGAGGCGTCATCCCTGACGCTGCTGTTCGCCTCTCATCCTTCATTTAGTTAGTCTGAACAGCCTTCCCGGTCTTATAGCTAATTATCAGTATTAGTTATTTAGTCTTCATTGCTAGGAATTAGTTATATTATGCCGATCGTATTCTTTTTGGCGAGTGTAGGTAACCGATCCTCATGCTAGCTTGCTAGCCTAGCCCCTAGGCTAGATAGCCTAGGCGTTTTCGTTTACTTTCATGCATGATATAATAAGTGTTCCTAGTGTTTAATTACGAAATGAAGATATAGGCATTTATACATATAAGACACAGTGATTGCACATATGTTTTCGCCTTCTAGGAAGTATACAAGGGGTTTCGGTGATCTTGGTAGTCGACTCCCTTGTCCCTAACTTAATGTTAGGGCTCTTGTATACTTTCTCACCTCCCCAGTTACCTTACACAAGAAAATCTCCTCCCTCTGAGGAAGCCTAGGCTACATCCTAGTCTTCCTTACCTTGAATCGCATTCGAGTAAGGTTAGGCTAGGTTTCTCCACTCCTTGCCATAGAACATGGGCTTTGAGTTTGGGACAGAACCTCAGAGAACCAGTCGTTTGGCCCCAACTACCCCATTGGGCGAATGTACTCTCCCTCTGGTCCCTGCTGATGGGTGAAGGAGGGGGGGGGGGTGTTCTGCCCTTCCCCCTAGTCCACACCTGGTTGGGTTAAGACCCTTCCTCCCTGTGGTCTAGCGACTTGTCCTACCCCTGTCTTTCTTAGTTTGGGGGACTTGCTCCCCTAGCCTAGGTTAGGCAGTCCAAGGGGATTCTGTTTTTTTTATAGATTAGGACAGTACACTAGTGCTGTACCTTCCCTGTGCTAACCTACCTTAGGCTGGAGATTGAATTCTTCCTACACCTGGATAGGGCTAGCCCTGAACAGAATACCCCCCTGGGAGTGTCGGTGGGTGCTACGTACCCTCCTACACTCCCCTTCAGGACCCTAACCGGTCCCTCCTCTGTCCTTTTGTGTTGGCCTAGCCATCACACCTCTGTCCGCCATCCTTCAACTCCACTGCGTGCTGGTGGGTTGTGGGTTCGGCTGCGTCCTTTGGCTGGTTAGCCCGGACTGCTATGCCTCCCACATATAGTCGAACTATGGGTTAGCATACGACAGGTTGGTCTGCCGGCGGAAGACCTTTCTTTCTTAGAGTGTTCTTCGGTCCTCCCTTGGACAGCCACCTGCAACTCGAGAAGGCTGCCGGCTCTGCTGCGACTGGATGAAAGGTTGCTACCCTCTCCCATTCATTTGAACACTCCTTCCGGAGGAAGAAAAGGTATGGGTGCTGAGTACTACCCTTCCCTCTCTCTCTTCCTATCCTATCTCTCTCTATATCAGTGCTAATCCACTGCCGCCTCCACACTGCCGGTGACAGCCGACAGTGTCTCCTGGTATCCTCTCTGTCTCATTGATCGACGTCAGTGTTGGAATACCTTCGCCGGTCGCTTGCCGGCTGCCGGGGGCCGTCAACTTGCCGGCGATCTGCCATCACGTAGAGGTGTCGCCCTCTCTCTGCCACATAGACTGCTGGCTTGGAAGGGTTTCCCATTGATGGAGATTTTGTCGGCGCCCGGCGCGCATCTGGCATTCCGTCACACTGCTGGCGCCATCTAATCACATCTCTGCAGTGGACAGTCACTTCTCCTCCAGCTGAACCAGTGCCGGCAGTGATTATTGTACAGCTATGGACGATACCCAGTACGTCTACGGCATAGTATATACCCTAGACTAAAAACTATTGTGTATAGTTGTCAGTAAATTCTTCCAGCATACTCTGTGCATCCATGCGCAGTCTCTTGCCGGGACCTAACCTGAACAGGGAGAATTTTCTCTCTCCCTTTACTTCTATACTGAATGAATTCAGTTCACTCAACACCCCCCCGCCACCCGCCCCCCGCGACACTGCATCTAATTCCGCGGACGAAATCTAAGCTCTGCCCATGAAGAGCCCCTAGAATTAGTTATGGTGTGGGGTCACGGCAATTGACTGTGTGGGTTGCATAAGTATGTGTCTTTCCGGCCTCTTTTCCAGCTTACCTATCCTAAGCTTAAACGTGAAAAGGAATCTTATATTATAAGTTTTTATAACTTTAATACTAATCTAAGATTACTTTAGGTCATGACTGTTATTGACTTCCAGAGACTCATTTGCCTCTTTCTTTTACAGGAGGAGTACCTACGGTGTGAGAGCGCCTTCTGCGTGCCGAACCCATGCCAGCTGTTCGATCACCCAAGGGAATCTTCGATATTGGGACCCGCAGGTCTGCACCGTATGCAAGAACCTGTTCAATAAGGCGTTCTACAACCCTCCGTCAGTGGAGGCCAAGGACATCGCCCGAGAAAAACTGCGCAAGTGGGTATGTGGTTTCCAAAAGAACGCCACGGGGCCCTATCTCGCAAATGAGAAGATGAGAGCCTTGCTCTTTCCTAAGGCATCTGCGGATGCTGTCATTCCCAAGGCTGAGATCCCCTGCGTCCAACTGACGGTCGAACCGGACGTTTCGGACGCTCTTGAAAACTGTCATCTCGACGAAGTGGAGAGGATGTCGGATGTGTCGGACACTACCGAAAGGACCTTGATGGCCAAGGGTCAAGAAGAGGAAGAGCAAGTGGAGACTCATGACTCCGAGGGCGAGATCGCCTGCTCTCCTTCTGTTTTTTCCATTGCAATATCGGAACCTGTCCCCTCTACCTCCGCCATTCCCGTACCTGCAGTGGTGGGCACCCAGGATAAACTCCAAGCTTTGGTGGCACTCCTGGATGAGAGGTTCCGCCAGGGACATGCTGACCTTAAGAGAGAGATCCTGCGTCTATCGAAACAGATGCCTAATAAGATCTGTGTCAAGGATCTTCTCCCATGGTCAGTGACCAACCCCTAGTGGCGTGCAGAACACATGCCCATCCCGAGCGGACGTATCTTCATTAACGCTAAATTAGGTGCCGTCCCCCTTGAAGAGGTGGAGTTCTGGACTAGTTTTGAAGCCTACCCAGACTGTTACATCCGTCTCAAGTCCTAACCAGTCTCCAAGGAGGAGACCAAGTCTAAGGAGGTCATAGTATTTGACCATGCTAAGGCTCAAGCTCTTTTAGCCAACTGCCTCAAGAGCAGGGGCTACACCAACTCCAAGGTGGCGGCCCTAAGCACGAAGCACCCATCCTTTCTTGCTCCTACCACCATGTTCTTCCTTTCGCCGAAAAATCCCTGCTGGCAGTAATGAAGGCGGTGGAGGAAGGAAAACCTTGCCCTACATTGGAGGAATGTAGGCCTCTCTTCCTTGCCATCCTATATATATATATATATATATATATATATATATATATATATATATATATATATATATATATATATATATATATATATATATATATATATATATATATATATATATATATATATATATATATATATATATATATATACATTCAAGGAGAACAAATGAAGTTGGAAACGAAGGAGTAGGAATAATAATGATACCAAGAACAGAAAAGGCAATAACTGAGTTGAAAGATGTAAATAGTAGATTGTTACCTGCAAAGTTTAAATCAAAGCAGTGCAATATGAGTATTATAGTTTGCTATGCACTATCAAATGAATCCCCTGAAGAAAGGAAAGAAGAATACTGAGAAGAACTACAGAGTGTAAAATATGAGATTCCAGAGAGAGATATGGACATTTTGATTGGTAATATCAATGCTAAAGTTGGAATGGATAATCAAGGCATAGAGAATGTGATGGGTGTTGAGGGTCTTAGTGAAGTTACGAATAAGAATGAAGCATATTTCACAAGTTTCTGTTACAAAAAAAAATCTTATTGGAGGCACTCTTTCCCAGCAGTGGGGCATCCACAATTATACATGATTTTTGCCATGCAGTGATTACAAAAACCAAATAGATAACCTTGCCTTTGATAAAGAGAACGGAGGACTCTGAGAAATGTAGGAAGCTATAGAGGTGCAGATATTGGTAGTGATCACCAGCTCCTCATTGCCACACTGGAGTTATAGCTTAAAGCACCCAACAGAAAGGTAGATAGAATACCTAGGTTTGATAAAGTTCAATATGGTTTCGCTGGAATAACAGCTGATATGATTGTGGCCAAAAATTAAGTGACCCACAGAATACAAACAATATTATGTTGTACAATATTGTATGAAGAGACAAAATAAGATGAATGGGAGTTAGGAGTGTTGGTGAATATGGCAAACAAAGGAGACCTGACTGATTGCAATAATTACAAAGGCATCACACTTATGTCAGTTGTCATAAAATATAGAGTATGTTTATTCTAAAGAGAATAGAAAGAAAGATTGATGAGAAGCTGAGAGATGAACAAGCAGGGCTTAGAAAATGTAGAAGCTCTACGAACTAAATTTTCCTTTTGAGACGTGGTAAAGCAGTAAGCAGAAAATAAAAATCCACTCCTGGTGGCATTTGTTGGCTAATACAAAGCCTTTGATGGCGTACACCTGCCAATAGTGTGGAGAGTTCTGCATTATTATGGAATTCCTCTTAAATATGTGATTTTGATTAAGCCTGTTCATGACCCTAGCAAGGGCAAAGTTAATGTTAGCTAGGTCCTATCAAAT
>NC_090728.1:13825639-13830639 GCF_036898095.1 Palaemon carinicauda
CCTCATAATGAGCCAGGACCAACAACACAAGCATTTGGTCTCATGTCCACATCTAGGATGTCATTCCTATAGGGTACGCTGGTTATGGTGTCCTTCCCCTAGACATGCAGAAAATATCTTCCATTTCTGCTGATTCCTCCCCAGACCATAATTGATCCTCCCCAATAAAGGTCATGTTCATTTATGTTAGCTTCATTAAACCATTCAGGTTCTCTCCGCCACACTCATTGTCTCCTTTCAGTGAAGTCCATTTAATATCAGAAATCAGCAGTAAACAGTACTGGAGCCCAATCGATGTGTGGTAATGTGACAAGATCATGTGACCAATTCAAATGTTCTATCTGTTATGTACAGTGAGTGATCCAAATACATGCCCTCCTGAAGGAGAGGCCGACAGTATGGAGACGATTCCATGTTGTCCTAGTTGATACATTCATACCTAAAGGGTTCAGGAGGTCATTACACAAAGAGGTAGGTTGTGACTAAACAGTGGCTAAAGGGATCTAGCCGGTTTGTAGTTGACCCCTGATGACCACCACCATGACAGTGTACTGCCGTACCAGAAATTTGATGCCGATTCCAAGCCCTGTTAACAACACTTTGGCTGATGTTAAGTATCCTGTCAACGTGACTTTTTGAAGACCCAGTTTCCAGTATTCCATTGTATCTACTCAATTGTTCGGATGTCAAATGATGCTTAAGTCACTGTGGAGGCATTGTCAGTGGTAAACGTATTGCCAAGGTTAATAAAAGCTCAAATATTTTACCAATAATTAACACATAATGTTTGAGCGAAACAATGATGTTTACATGAATATAAGATAAAAGAGGTTGCACTCTCATCTAATATAAAAAAAATGCATATGCAAATGAGGTTTGCTACTGATTGCATTTTCATTGGAAAGTATATTGGGTATGCACGTCAGTAGTCAAATGTACTTGTGATATACCTTTAATCTCTATTATATTGCGAGTAGTTTAAATACTAAAGTTTCAGGTGGTGTGTTTAGTTAGCCTAGTGAAATATACACTTCAAGGTAGATGAAATTATCCTATGTACTATCATCTATTTTTACCTCTGCTACGGAGGTTATAGAATCAAATTGGTGTATATATTTATTTTTCTATGTTTCTGTATGTGGATAGGATTACGCTAAAAGTACTTGACGGATTTTGACGAAATTTTCACCTTAGATAGATATTACTCCTGGTTGACACCATTCAATTTTAGAGATGAACCAGATCAAAATCATGATTCTAGATCTCTTTAGTCCGTTTCACCATCTACAGTCAGCATATGAAAAGGGGTATGTGCTGTTCGTATATTTTCGTTAAATGTTACTGTGAATTCATCCAGAGTTAGCATGTGAAAAAAAGAAGTGTTTTGTCCATAGACTTATGTAGACTGTTTCCTTAGCAGAGACAAAGCACCGCACTACCTACCTCTGTAACGCTGCACCCGCTCACAAACCAATGCTCTCAACAGCCACTGACTGATGTACTTCCCGCTTCTTTGTGCTACTTCTACTACAGATTTGGTCCTAGACAGCAGTCTCCCTATTAACCAGTCTCTCCTTTTTGCATTTTTCAGGATATAGGGGGTGCTTTCTGAGAGATATTAGTACTTGTTATGACCTTTTGCCAGGTTCCCTATAAGAGGTGTGACTCAGTCATCTTGAGTTTGTTGGTTTCCTCCAATGGATCTGCTATCCCCACACAGAGCTATGCCAGACACCTACGGTTCATGCCAAGCATGGTCTTTATCCCCATAACAGGATTATGGGACATCTTAGTGTTTGCAATAATCAAACTTTTGATTTAAGAACGTTTAGCAGCTGCTAAATGCACATTTTCCAAAATGGAACAAATGGGCCTTTGTTAAAAAGCCTTAAGCATATATTCGTCTCCCCTACACCTCATCCTGAAGAGAAAATTAATCCCTATGTACTTATGGGGATTACAAGTGTCTGAAGATTAGATCATAGATGGAACCAGACTACTACGCTTCCCAAATATCACAGACTTCATCACATACTTTCCCAGTGCTAAAAAAATCTTTAACCCACAACCTCCTGAAAGTTATTATGAAATGCCTATGAATTCAGAGTACCTCTCCAAGACTGCCATCACCACTTCCTTTGCCACATATACTTTCAATTTTTTTTTTTTTTTTTTTTTGGTCTTTGTAATGCAGGGGCCACATTTAAATGGATCATGGAGGGCATTCTAGTGCACCTTCCTAACTGTGTATGTTGCGTAGATGACATACAAGTATTTTCCATCTCCAAAAAAAAAGACCCCCATATAACTACACATCATCCATGAGTGCCTACAGAAGAATATCCAATGAGTCAGATACATCAAGTCTACCTTCTGTGGAAATCACATCACCTCTGAGGAGGTTGATACACTCCCTTAGAAGGTATCATCCTTACAGAAGTTCACCAAACCCTCAACAACTGAAGCACTGCAGGAGTTTTTGGGCGTAGTGAAATATTATCCCGGGATCTTGGCATTCATCCTCCCTTCCCTTGAACACACTACGACTCCAAGTACAAGGCAAAAATGATGATAGAGAGCCCCCTGCAGGAGGCTGATTTCTTCAATGTAAGAAGAGCCGTATTGACTGCTGCTACTCACTGATTTTCTATGTCAACTGCACTCCTTCTACTCTCCACCAAAGTCAGTGACATTCTTATAGAGGCAGTAATAGAGCAGATAATACATTGGCCTTTTTCAGTAGAAAACAAAACTTTTCAAGGTGGAATCCAGCTACTTTGCCTTCAACCACGGACTACTCTGTGTGCATTTGGCTGTCCATCATTTCTATCAGTTCTCGGATGGAACACTCTTCATCGTACAGACTATGTGCTAATTGTGCAGAGCTTCTTTCACCAGTCTCATGATGTTCTCTCCATACCGTCAGCATCAACATCTGTCTGCCAGTGCTTGATTCAACACATCCCTGTTAAACATAATCATTTTTCTGATGCTCGCATTGGTTGCTGTCCACCTGGGAGGGGATTACAATACCTTAGCAGAAACCCAACGAAAGGACCCCGAACACTAAAATTGTAAAATATCCTGCATATCATTCCATTTGAAAGACGTGTCACTTGTTAATTTCGACAATTTCCTCTTCTGTGACTTCAGTACTGGTAGACCATACCCATAGATACCTGATTCTTTGAGCTGTCAGGTGTTTGAAGTTATCCATGGCCTCTCAGTTTCCTTGCATAAATCTAAAGAACAGATGTTGTATTGAAGACGAAGTTCATATGGCATGGCATTACCAATGATGTCAAAGGTTGGGTCTGCATCTATATTTCATGTCAAACTTCAAAGATGAATCGACATATGGATTTAGGTGAAGCCACTTTACATCAACCTCAACATTGTTTGTCTCACATTCACATTACCATGGTAGGCTCCTTACTTACATCACAGGGACACTATTTCACATGTTGTTGGCATGAAGCCATCCCCATGTAAGATGCAACATCTCCCTTATGTACTACTGCCTTACTTTCAGGATGTATGGTAAGTTTCCACATCCCAGAGCATATTATTTCTGACAAGGGTACCACTTTCACCTTTCAGATATTAACATTATTAGGGAATCTTAGCATCACCCTATATTAGACTATTACTTGCAATCATATTTCTTCCATCATCCCCTCAACACAGATTTGATGTCCCCCTGTACTAACTCTGGATGGTTTCCACAACTTCCCTGGGCCCTCCTGTGACTGACGAACACTCCTAATGATATTCGGTGTCTATATCATGTTGTGGAGAAATTTACCTCCAACTGTCAGACTTACAAGCTTCCAGCATAGCATCACATACTCAAAGACCTAAACACCACAATACACGTATTCGTGAGCACCAATGCCTGAAAGCTAACGCTTATGCCGTCATACACATGCCGATTCTTTGTCATCCCTTGCTCTCTTATAACTTTTTTCCCCAACACTCATGGAAAAGAGAATTAGATCACCTTTGACCGCCAATAAATTGTGTATCTCCTGTAAGACAACCACCCATCAGTATGACTGTAGGGCAAGTTTACCTCTTCTACATGAATGTCTCCTTCGGGTGAGATCCATGTAATATACTTTCAATAAGTAACAAACATAAAAAATAAAGAATAAGGCTCACATTTTCTCCAATGCAGCCCACATAGTAACTGCCATCAGACTCCAATCAACCTATGCTAATTTTTTACTATATCCATTATTAATATCATTGTATCGTCAATATATATGTCAATGTCAACCTTAGGTATCTCTCTAACTGCAATGGATTTCAAGCTACAAGCAATACCCAACCTAAAGGACCAAAGTCGTTGAATGTGCATAAGCTAAATTCGACTTCATTATTATTTTTATCACACACATGTCACGCTTATATAACCCTTTTGGGGTATATAAATATATGTGTCTTCCGTTAATAAAGTAGTTACTTGTAGGCTCTATTTTTTGTCATAACTCTCCCAGGCTCGTATTTACCTTTACTTCAACCAAGTTTCATTGCAAAGATTAGAGAATGGCAAATAAGGTGAGAGATAATACTAAATTAACTAATGATATGAAGGAAAACTTATCTTAACAAATGAACAGAATTCCAGGTTATATCCATGCAAGTTAGGGTTAAAAGAAAAAAAGGTGGAGAAAATGGAACTCAGAAATATGATGGAGTATTATATAATTTGAAATGAAATTTCAACCTTGAAAAGATTATCATGTATCTGTACATATGATAAATAAAAACAAAATGCTTAAAAACAAGATGGAGATGCCAAAAAGCTTACCAAATTTCGGATGATTTTAATCTTTTAGGTCTAAAATAAGTTGTACATCATGGATAGACAGTAAATACATAAAGGAAGGTTACAGAGAGTTTAAAAAAATAATAAATGAAGCCAATGGAGAGAAGCTGCCTCCAGTGTTTTATGGAATGGGTGTTTTTGAAGTGCTGTCAAATGTGGATCTCGCTGA
>NC_090728.1:13833139-13850639 GCF_036898095.1 Palaemon carinicauda
TCCTTGACACAGATCTTCTTGGGCATCTGTTTTGACAGATGTAGGATCTCCCTCTCAAGGTCAGCATGTCCTTGGCGGAACCTCTCATCCAGTAGTGCCACCAAGGCTTGGAGGTTAACCTAGGTGCCCACCACTGCAGGTACTGGAATGGCGGAGGTAGAGGGGACAGGTTCCGATATTACGATGGAAAAAACAGAGGGAGCGCTGGCGATCTCGCCCTCGGAGTCGGGAGTCTCCACATGCTCTTCCTCTTCTTGACCCTCGGCCATCAGGGTCCTTCCGGTAGTTTCCGACACATCCGGCATCCTCTCCACTTCGTCGAGATGACAGTCTTCAAGAGCGTCCGAAACGTCCGGTTCGACCGTCAGTTGGACGCAGGGGATCTCAGCCTTGAGAATGACAGCATCCTCAGATGCCTCAGAAAGAGCAAGGCTCTCATCTTCTCATTTGCGAGATAGGGCCCCGTGGTGTTCTTTTGGAAACCACGCACCCACTGGCCACAGCTGACAGAGGGTTGTCGAACGCCTCATTGAACAGGTTCTTGCAGACGGTGCAGACCTGCGGGTCCCAATATCAAAGATTTCCTTGGGTGATCGAACAGCTGGCGTGGGTTCGGCGCGCCAGGTGGCCGTAGAAATCAGGGCAGCGAACGCTGCAGAAGGCGCTCTCACACCGTAGGTACTCCTCCTGTAAAAGAAAGAGGCAAATGAGTCTCTGGAAGTCAATAACAGTCATGACCTAAAGTAATCTTAGATTAGTATTAAAGTTATAAAAACGTATGATATAAGATTCCTTTCACGTGTAAGCTTAGGATAGGTAAGCTGGAAAAGAGGCAGGAAAGACACATACTTGTGCAACCCACACAGTCAATTGCCGTGACCCTACACCATAACTAATTCTAGGGGCTCCTCATAAGCAAAGCTCAGACTTCCTCCGCGGAATTAGATGCAGTGACGCGGGGGGCGGTAAGGGGGGGGCGGGTGGAGGGAACTGAAATCATTCAGTATACAAGAAAAGGGAGAGAACAATTTCTCCCTGTTCAGGTTAGGTCCCGGCAAGAGACTGTGCATGAATGCACAGAGTATGCTGGAAGAATTTACTGTACAACTACACACAATAGTTTTCAGTCTAGGGTATACAATATGCCATAGACATACTGGGTATCGTCCATAGCTGTACAATAATCACTGCCGGCACTGGGCCAGCAGGAGGAGAAGTGACTGTCCACTGCAGAGATGTGATTAGATGGCGCCGGCAGCGTGACAGCATGCCAGGAGCGCGCCGGGCGCCGACAAATCTCCATCGAGGAGAAACCCTTCCAAGCCAACAGTCTATGTGGCAGAGAGGGGGCAACACCTCTATGTGATGGCAGATCGCCGGCAAGTCGGCGGCCCCCCGGAGCTGGCAAGTCGGCGGCCCCCGGGAGCCGGCAAGCGACCGGAGAAGTTATTCCAACACTGATGTCGATCAATGAGACAGAGAGGATATCAGGAGACACTGAAGGCTGTCGCCGGGAGTGTGGAGGCGGCAGTGCGGAGGCGGCAGTGGACTGGCACTGATAGAGAGAGAGATAGGATAGGAGGAGAGAGAGGGAAGGGTAGTACTCAGCACCCATACCTTTTCTTCCTCCAGAAGGAGTGTTCAAATGAAAGGGAGAGGGTAGCAACCTTTCAACCAGTCACAGCAGAGCCGGCAGCCGGCTCGAGTTGCAGGTGGCGGTCCAAGGGAGGACCGAAGAACACTCTAAGAAAGAGAGGTCTTCCGCCGGCAGACCAACCTGTCGTATGCTAACCCATAGTTCGACTATATGTGGGAGGCATAGCAGTCCGGGCTAACCAGCGAAAGGACCAAGCCGAACCCACAACCCACCGGCACGCAGGGGAGTTGAAGGATGGCGGACAGAGGTGTGATGGCTAGGCCAACACAAAAGGACAGAGGGGGGAGGGGTAATGGTCCTGAGGGGGAGTGTAGGAGGGTACGTAGCACCCACCGACACTCCCAGGGGGTATTCTGTTCAAGGCTAGCCCTATCCAGGTGTAGGAAGAATTCATTCTCCAGCCTAGGGTAGGTTAGCACAGAGAAGGTACAGCACTAGTGTACTGTCCTAATCTATAAAGAAACAGAATCCCTTTGGACTGCCTAACCTAGACTAGGGGAGCAAGTCCCCCAAACTAAGAAAGACAGGGGTAGGAGAAGTTGCTAAACCACAGGGAGGAAGCGTCTTAACCCAACCAGGTGTGGACTAGGGGGAAGGGCAGAGACCCCCCGCCCCCCCTTGCCCACCAGCAGGGACCAGAGGGAGAGTACATTCTCCCAATGGAGTTGTTGGGGCCAAACGACTGGTACTCTGAGGTTCTGTCCCAAACTCAAAGCGCATGTTCTATGGCAAGGAGTGGTGAAAGAAAAACCTAGCCTAACCTTACTCGAATGCGATTCAAGGTAAGGAAGACTAGGATGTAGCCTAGGCTACCTCAGAGGGAGGAGATTACCTTGGGTAAGGTAACTGGGGAGGTGAGAAAGTATACAAGAGCCCTAGCGTTAGGTTAGGGGCAAGGGAGTCGACTACCAAGATCACCGAAACCCCTTGTATACATCCTAGAAGGCGAAAACATATGTGCAATCACTGAATCTTATATGTATAAATGCCTATATCTTCATTTCGTAATTAAACACTAGGAACACTTAATATATCATGCATGAAAGTAAACGAAAACGCCTAGGCTATCGAGCCTAGGGGCTAGGCTAGCAAACTAGCATAAGGATCGGCTACCTACACTCGACGAAAAGAAAACGATCGGCATAATATAACTAATTCCTAGCAAAGAAGACTAAATAACTAATACTGATAATTTGTTATAAGACCGGGAAAGCTGTTCAGACTAACTAAATAAAGCATGCGAGGCGAACAGCAGCGTCAGAGATGACGCCTCCGGTCGAGGCACCGCTCCGCCACAAAAAACAGTATTTTAAGATAATAAAACTTTACGGCTAGAGCTTATTATACAATACAAGAATATGGTACTCAACTTTCCAGAAGAAGGCGAGGCAGAAGATTGCAACATTACGAATCACTTAGCGAAAACGGGAAAAAAGCACCTAGTCATATACGCTACAATCAAAGCAATAAGGAAAAGAGCGTCCTGGCGGCATCAATGCAACATGCCGGTCGGATGTGATGTCACCGAGTACCGTAACAGTAACAAAGGAGGAGAGTTTTGTAACGGCTCCTCCCATACTTACCACACTTCCCCCTCTAAGCGTAAACGCTATGTGGGGTGCAGATAGCTATGTGGCGTGTCAAGCATACGTCCCCTGTTATTATACGATATCCTAAAGGGAAACCTTATAGGTACTCGCGCCAGAAGTTAAAATTCTGTGAAACCTTTAGTTTAATTATCTGGGAATATCTACTGTAGTCATATATACCCTTAGGAAGCTACTGAAGGAACCTTCCATCAAGACATCATGGCTTGAGCCCAGTATATATATATATATATATATATATATATATATATATATATATATATATATATATATATATATATATATATATATACATATATATATATATATATATATATATATATATATATATATATATATATATATATATATATATATATATATTAGATGTACCCTGCTATGGACGGGGTCTTTGAACCATCCTGTCATTTTCTCTTTCCATAAAGGAATCATTGGCTAGATTCATCAAAGGATAACCAGTTTCTCATGATGCGCAGTGCCTATCTAACTAAGGCAAGTGACCTCCTGCCGGTTCATACTATTTCCAGTAAGATTATTCGCCAGTTATTAAGAGTAGAAACTGAAAAGACAGCTGGTCTAATGCCATAAACCTAATCCGTCACACTGCTGCCAGTGACTTTATAGAGATTTGGGGAGTCATTTCCTACACAGACCAAGTTCCCGTTACTCTATCAGGTTGCTCATCGACTTATATGACAGTTGGAAAACTTGGATTGCTAAGATATACTGCCTGGGAGAGGAGACCGAACAGAATAGATGTACTAAGATGGAAGCACTCTAAAGAAATATTAATGTTCTTGAGCGGTAGAATTAGGTACCATAATGAGTGTATTATGGTTGACGTGGACCTAATGAGCTTTCTGATTATAAAGTAAATGAAGTGCAAGTTTTTTTTTCATTTCTCTGATGCATAACTTTAACTGTTTTATTTAACTTGAGCTTCTTCCTACTAATGAAATCAGCTTATCATATATCATCCACTTATTCTAATAAAGAATAATCACCTATTGTTTTACATGAACTACTTCCTGCATGAAAACAGCCTATTAGTGAAGTAAGCTTCCGTCACAATGGTGTTTATCTATCACCATTTAGTATTAGAAAACGTAAGTGTCTTTAAGAACACTTTTACCCTTATATATTCAGTGTGGCCCTCATTCATCTTTTGCAGGAAGTATTTCGCTTTTTGGGGGGGACATGTTTCTATTTTATCTCTCTCCCATATCATCATGTCAACATAAATGAGTTCCCTGCCATTTAAGCCTTCACACTTCCAAATTATTATTAGTTTCTATCATCATATTTTTTTTTCTCCATTACCCCCATCAGATCAAACACGTCAAATACTCAGCTAAACTGTGTAACAATTTTAATCGGCCTTTCAATTTCTTCATTCCTCAGATATAGAGTAAACATTTTATCTGAACATGTATCCCATTACATATTCTTTACATTCAACCTCCCTTATGGATTTAAAAAATGAGGGTTGACTCATATATGCCTGCGTGTCAGCTTTGGCATTTTCGGTTACTTCATTCTTTTCCATACATTTTAACAGAACTCCTGCTAAATTCCTTGCTTCAGTTTTCCTTAGACTTACCTTTCCAGCTTTCAACTAGTTTCACAAAAATTATTCTGAATACTTATATGAGCCAGCCAGTTCCATTTTTTATATATTGTAAGTTTATTTTTTCTAGGCTTCCATTTGTTTTCATTAACTTACTTATGATAACCGTCCTTTTACAATTACTGATTATTTTCCTTGGTCTGCAACTGCTCAACAAATATGAGTAATTCTTTTTTCGTTTCATTATTCGTTTCTATTTTCTATATTGCTTCTCTTATTTCTAAAGTTGTTCTTGCTCCTCTGACTAAAATAGCCACGTGTTGCCAGCTCATTACTGGGTTATCATGGTAGAGATGAGCTGATTACATTTCTAAGTAATGATTTTTAAATTCCATAGGAATATGTAGGCTACAGTTGACTTGGAATGAACTTATACCTTTCTCGATCCTTCATTAGTAGACTCTACTTTGGGGGATTGTTTCGGCTGAGAGGAATCAGTTAGAGATCTTGCCCAACCAGAAGCATTTAGCAAGAAATAATCTTCATTGGATATATATACCAAAGGTTAAAATTCGATATCAAATCACATTCGGGGTTGATATGCGCCCACCCACGTAACGCCACCCCCTACTTCCCACCTACACACACACACACAAACACACACACACACACACACACACACACACACATATATATATATATATATATATATATATATATATATATATATATATGTGTGTGTGTGTGTGTAAGTGTGTGTGTGTGTGTGTATTTGTTTGAGTGTGTGTGTTTGTGTTGGTGTAAAACATTACTCCATCTCCGCAAACAAATATCGTCTACGTAAAAAAAAAAAAATCATCATAACAATCGCTATTACATTATCATGTAAAATACCCTGTGGATAAGTAGTGTTTTACCAATTCAAGGACAGATGACTTCCTATCATGGATTAATGTTACAGAGAAATAAAATAATTTGATGATTGCTGCACATTTTTGTTGGTTTAGCTTAAACACATAATCATTCGGGCTATGCTATTTCAATAAGAAAATTTTCTTCCGTATATTAATAATTATTTTTTTCCATTCAGTTGTTTTCATGGATAACTCACCAAAAAATCTAATATTTTTGTTTCAACTCCTTTAAACCATAACCAGACTTTATCGAATACCACATGAAGTCTTTTAGCGTTCACAAAAAATAAGAGAAAAAAGCCATCTATAAGTATAATCATTTTTCATGGCTCATATACCATACTGCTAAGTTCTGCCTTGAACTCAAACTTGGTGATCTATGTCTGTTTCTTTATTTTTTAACTTCGAACAATGTTTTTTAATCCTCTGGTGCTTCTTACTTAAGAACTAGACTTGGAAGAGCAAAGTTTTCTCCTGTTATACAAAACAACGTCTCTTGTAATTAATAATTTTTACGCTCAGTACATATATTTTTTTCCATTATAAAAGGCAAAATCTCTGATAATAATTTTCTTTTTTCTTTTTCACATATTACTCCAGGCTGCATAGTTGTCAGATAATCTAAAAAATTCTACTTTTTTAATTATTTTTTTTTTTAAATCCTCCTCACATCTTATAGGATTTTTTTTTCCTAAATAATTTTGCTTTAAATGCCCAAAAACGTATTTGAATTTCATAACGTTTAGCTTTCTTGCCCATCCAACATTAGATAAATTTTCTTCGAAATCCCAATTTTCTTTTTCATTGAGCGATGTTCCTGATCATTGAGGATGGCAATCACTTCTCATGAATATCTATATAGCAAAATGAATTATGCCGAATTAAAAAAACTCTGATCAGTAATATCCAGTACGTAAATGAGCCATAATTAATCATATCCAACGATGTCTCTTTTATGCATACCTTTTCAGCATTGATAACTTGCAGATTTGTAAATTGATTTGGTTTTATTATATTTTTTTTATTATTTAGTTTTTTAATCAAATTTCTCAGATGATTAATGTAAATTATATCCGAAACTGAAAGTGCTCATTTTATTCCATTCAGTCATGTGATATACAGAAGTAGCAGTTTAAAAAAATGACAGTTTAATTTTATACTATGAACTGCACACCTGCTCAGAATTAGAAGAAAACTCTGAACCTACCATGATGTTACTCTTCTGATTTTGAATTTTACACGAGATCGATCGTCATTCTTATTTCCTCCAACTTTTCCGCTTCTGTTGACGAGAAACCGTCTCTGCCATTAAGTAACAGATGAGACTTTTAGACAAAAGGAGCTTTTCTCTTTTTTTGTGGCAGCGTTTTGGTCTTCATATATCTTCATTCTTTCATTCTTCATATTTTCTCGCTGTTTCTTTCACTCGAGAGAGAATCTTTCCTGGTCTCAATGCTCAGCTGCTAGCCAGGAAAGAAAACACGCTATGTATGTCTGCCAAGGGTTCTTCTTTATGAAGTTATTTGAGCTGAGGGAGATAGCGGTGGTGTGTCAGTATGCATAGCAGATGGATACCTTCCATGCATCTTTTATTTCTCAGTGTAAACATTTTGCTCGACCCGGAAGCTTTCTTGTTTTCTGTGTTGACTGCCGTAATGATATTTGGGCTTTCCATCACCCACAGTCATGTAAAATATAAAATCTTACAAGTTTCATTTTATTGTTATTTGAATTAGTTATTTATACATAATAAGGTTATTTATAAATACATTTCTCATTGTAAAAAGGAGAACACACATATTTGATGAATTAAAGTTTTCTTCGCCTTCCTCCCAGTTGGTCTTCAAATACAGGCATCTTTAAAGAGATGTTGAGTTGAGGATCTCTTTAGAGAAGATATCATTGAAGCTCCTATCACATATTCAATCGAAAGGTTAAGGTAAACATCTGCAGTAATTCAAGTCTCGTTGGAGCGATATGGACCAACGGTTCGATTATAAGTGATCCGATACCACACATTTAGCTATGGACTATCTCATTAAAGTTACCCAATCACATGTGAATATTCTGATCCCTATATCTGTACATACATTATGTTTATCAAACTTCTCTAAAGCATGAATAGAAGTCCCATCACTGAAACATAGATAATTGAGGAAAATCTCATCCTCAGATACTAGCTCCAGCATGCGGAAATCAAAACCGTTTCGTCCTGGTTTATCATTTGTCAGGAGTGCCTGAATAAGTTACAAATTCTTGTGCAGTGTTTAAGGTGGTAGCTGGAACATCTGGCAGCAGTACGGCTGCACTGTATAGTAAAACGAGCAAAGGCATGTCTTACATGATGGATGTTTTCCTCAGATGTTCCTCTTCGTCCACTTCTCCCATTATCCAACAGTGTCCTAAATCCATAAATTTGTTATGCCATGCACGATTTGATGGACGGGTGGAGGATTTCTTCCATTCTTAGTGTTCCATAGTTTTAATGAGTCTATGTATCCATTTTTTTAATAAACCTTGGCAAATATTGTACCTTTTCTTGGGGAGTAGCCATTTTTAGGGATTCGTTTAACATACTTTATTTTTTTTTTACCAACAGGCTACCTTAAATACACACACCCACACACCCATACACAAACATACATACACACACACACACACACACACACACACACACACACAATATATATATATATATATATATATATATATATATATATATATATATATATATATATATATAATTATATATATATATATATATATATATATATATATATATATATATATATATATATATATATATATATATATATATATATATATATAAATATGTGTGTGTGTGTGTGTGTGTGTGCGTGTGTGTGTGTGTGTTTGTGTGTTTGTATCATAAGAAGAGGAGAGTCAGCAGTACGTATATTTGGAGTACGCGTATGAAATTACAGAGACATGCTTGTGGAATTTGCTAAAAGAAATAATCTAAAACTCGTGAACTTCTTTTTTTTCATAAATAGAGCAAAGAAAATAGACATAGAAAAGCCAAAATGGAAAACACTAAAAAGAAAATAGATTTTATTCTTAGTGAAAATTTTAATTCATTTGAAGATGTAACAGTGTTACACAAGTTAAAGTCAAACGACCATAGAACGATAAGAAGTAAAATTGGTTAAGACCTAAGAAAAAAAAGAGAAAAACTCACTTTACAGAAGAAAATTAACACTTATGTAATTAGAGAAAAATTTGATGAGTTTAGATACTAGTAGAAAAACTACGCAGTAATCTAGAGGTTTTATTCAATCTGTAACCATATTGTGGAATGATTTTTGTGATCCGGCTGTTGAATCTGTGGAACTTTAGAAGCTCTAACGTGATAAGTTTATATATGACAGATCTATTTATATATCGTTGCTGATCTTAGGATATTTTATATTATTCTCATATACAGTATATTTATATCTTGTTTTATTTTCTTTTTTTTTCATAAAGAGCAAATATACAATTTCATATATTCATTTCTTTTCAGATCATGTTGCTAAATTTAAATTAAATGTTCTAACAAATCTGTTTCTCCGTGTATATAGCCTATGTGACCCTATTTATATTGATACAGAGATTGAGTTTTTAATACGCAGCTTTAGGAACCTATGTTATTCTAAATATGTAATAGCAAAAAAAGAGATGAAGATATTTTTCAATCCCCTGACAAAAATGATAAGCCTGATTATTACAAAAATTCTCTTCTGCTTCTGTTCAACAAAGAGATACCGGGATATAAAATCGCTTTTCAGTATGAGAATACCCTAGGGAAGAAACTGATAAACAACAACCCTAGTAAAGATGAAGCTGAGATATGGCTATATGTAATTCCATGCAAGGGTTACAAGGAATGTTGCTCGTTGGCATTTGGAAAAAAAGGGAACATATTTCAGCTTGCAGAAAAGGGAACTCATGTAATGCCATAACTGGACAAAATTGGGGAAAGAGGAATGAAATTATTCTAATCAAAGGAGAATTTATTTTAAAATGTCGTGACGGGGGAATGGGGGAACAATAGGATGTGTTATGATCTCTTTAAATCAGACCTATGGTGGTAACATGGAAATAACAAAAAATGTCAATATCAGTGAGGAAATCTATAGGCGAAGCAATATCCCTAATTATAGATATACATATGCCATGATACGAGATGCGTCCACTCCTATTCCTCCTTCACACGTGCATCGTCCACATATTTTTAAAGTGACCAACGGCCAGAACTACGGGAACGTCAAGTTGGATGGTGATCATCGCAAAAAAACACATAAAAAATGTCAATGAATTTGGGGAAGACAAGGGCCCAAACACTGGAAACTGTTACTGTATATGTCTAGTTTTTATTCCGTTTCAACTGCATGGCTGTATATTTGAAGCGTCATTATATATATATATATATATATATATATATATATATATATATATATATATATATATATATATATATATATATATATATATATATTTATATATATATAAATATATATATATATATATATATATATATATATATATATATATATATATATATATATATGTATATATATAATATATATATATATATATATATATATATATATATATATATATATATATATATATATATATATATAAATATATAAATATATATATATGTATATATATATATATATATATATATATATATATATATATATATATCTATATATATATACATATATATATTTATATACATACATATATATATATATATATATATATTATATATACAGTATATATATATATATATATATATATATATATATATATATATATATATATATATATATATATATATATATATATTTATTTATATGTATGATTATTGAAATATATTGATATATTTATGTATATATGTATGAATATCGAAATATATGGAAATATGTATGTATATATATATATATATATATATATATATATATATATATATATATATATATATATATATGTTTATACACTGTATATATATATATATATATATATATATATATATATATATATATATATATATATATATATATATATATATATATATATATACATATATATATATGGAGAGGAGGCAAAGAAAAAGAGGGTGGAGTATTTTGAAAGTTTACTGAATGTTTAGGATAATAGAGAGGCAGATATATTTGCTGTTGCAGGTGTTGAGGTGCCGGTGATGGGAGATGAAAATGAGAGAGATTTCAAGAGAGGAAGTGAGGAGAGCACTAGATGAAACGAGAGTAGGAAAAGCATCTGGTATGGATGGTGTGAGAGCTGAGATGTTGAAGGAAGCGGGTGTGACTGTACTTGAATGGTTGGTGAGATTGTTTAATATGTATTTTTTTTTTTTTTTGGTTAACGGTACCAGTAGATTGGGTTTGTGCGTGTATTGTACCACTATACAAGGGTAAGGGAGATATGCATGACTGTGGTAATTCATGGGGTATTAGTTTGTTGAGTGTAGTTGGAAAAGTGTATGGTAGAGTACTGATTAACGGATTTTGAGCGAAGCGAAAAATCTATTTTTGGGTGAGATAGCCATGGCGTCCTGATGGAAGGTTCCTTTTTGGTAGCTTCCTTGGGTATAAAACTACTAAGATATTCCCAGAGAATTTAACCACAGGTTATCACAGAATTCTAACTTCTGGAGCGAGTATCCCAAAGGTTTCCCTTTAAAACATCGTAAATCAACAGGGGACGCATGTCTGAACGCTCCACATAGCTATCTTCACCCCGAACAGAGTTAATGCTTCGGTGTGTAAGGGTTGAGAATAGCTGGGAGCCGCTCCACAGCCAATCTCACTCGTGGCTACTACTGATACTCGAGACGTAAACAAACGGGCGCCATTGCTCAAATGACGTCACGCCCGTCTTCATCCTGAAGCCAGTTGCTTGCCCATCACCATGATACAGTAGAACAGGGTGGGATCTAAAACTGGACGAAGTAGCAGGGAGGGTCCATCAGGACGCCATGGCTATCTCACCCAAAAATAGATTTTTCGCTTCGCTCAAAATCCGTTTTTTGGGCTCAAGCCATGGCGTCCTGATGGAAGAATACCAGAGAATCAATGTATCGTGGTAGATTTTCCCCTAATAGTAAGTGCCAAGGCATTGACAAAACAGCATAGTAATCTTTGATAAAGGACCATAGGGAAGAAGCATCCTGCCCCCCTTGGCAGTGAAGTTCCCATGGGCCATGCCGACGTCAAAGTGGTATTGAAGGGCTATTCATCCTGATAGAAGAACTTGAAGAACTTGGAGATGAAGCCGAATGTTTGGTATTTGTATAGGAACATTCTGAAAATTAGACCAGTGGTGGTTGGGCACTGTGTATTGAGAGTGATGGTTCATCTCCCGGGTATTAAAAGTAAGTATTCGTGTTGGAACCTTACATAATCAGAGTGAATATAAATTAAGAGTTAGCATCTTAATTTCTTCATAACCATAAGGAAAAGGGGGGATAATAAAACTATGACAGGCATGTATTTCATAGTAAGTAGGAGCTGATTGAGACGCACAGGTAATAAAATAGAAATTTTATTTCACAAATGCAGAAATTAAATAATTTACAGCAATAAGTAAAGTTCATTTACAGTAATTATAATGTACATAGTAATAAAGACTTGCTCTTGAATCTGAAAAGGAATTTCAAGTTTATTAGTAGGCAATCGTTCTCGAGGAACGCAAGTCTTTGATTAAAAAACACGTCATGCTCAGGGCATGCGGCACTTGTGTGACAACTATGACATTTCACCTGGGATAAGAACAGTTATAAAAGCACTAAGTGTTTTCGACATCACTATGAATCGCTCGAGGGTCAACATAGGCACCCGAAGAGTTAGAGTCCCAAGTAACTCACTGTTCTACGCAGAGTTAGGTGCAGGTTTCATAACACTACCTGCGGCTACCACAAAATGTTTGACTTCGTGCACTTGTTTCGCATAATGTTTAAAGAAAACTCGCGAGGACTTCCAACCCGTGAAGTTTTTAAGGCTTTCAAAGTCCATACTCTGAAAGAAATTCAGAGATGATGCCACTTTTCTAGGATCATGACCAGCGGGTGTACTGTTAGGATCCGCTCTGCGAATGAAGTAGGTGATTTTCGCTCTTAATTGTTTCAGTGACAGGTCGCTGCCCGATGTTTCTCCTTTGAAGAGTTGGCCTCCACCAAAGTTTGAAGTTCTGCGAAGATAGACCTTGAGGCTCTCTACTGGACATAGAGAGGCATCCTCCTTCAGGGGGCATATTCTCCAAGGGCCCCATCTTTTGGTGGGTAATTCATTTTTGGCGAGAAACGTCGGATCAGTGGAGAGGGTAACTTCACCTGTATCGGTAAACAGGATGTGTCCATCCTCTCTTGATAAAGCCACTATTTCGCTGACTCGAGCTCCTGAAGCGAGAGCAAAGAGAAATATAACTTTCTGAGTCAGATCCTTGAGAGGGCATGAATCATTGTCCAAGTTGGAGGCGAAATGGAGCACCTTGTCTAGTGACCAGGAGATCGGTTTCGGTGGGGGTGCTGGGCGTAGGCGAGCACATGCTTTCGGTAGTTTGTTGAAGATGTCGCTGGACAGATCAATTTGGAAAGCATATAGAATTGGTCTGGTGAAGGCCGATTTGCAGGTTGATATCGTATTGGCTGCTAATCCCTGTCCATGAAGGTGAATAAAGAAGGACATGCAGAAATCAATCGTGATTTCTTTAGGATTTTTTGTCTTGACGAAGGAGACCCATTTCCTCCAGGATGATTCATATTGCCGTCTTGTGGATTCGGTCTTGTATTCCTCTAGGAAGTCCAGACTTTTCTTCGAGATCCCAAACCTCTTCTTTGCGGCTAGGGAGAGAAAATCATGAGATGAAGGTCCTTGATTTTCGATGATGAAGCGAAGACAGTCGACTTCTGTACTTGTTGAGAGAGAACTGGGCCCGGGAGAGGGATCAGCTTGGGCTGCAGCTCCAGGACCAGGGGGTACCAGTTGCTCCGAGGCCACTTGGGAGCCACTAGGGCCGCTGTCCCTTTGAAGGTTCTCAGTTTGGAGAGGACTTTCAACAGAAGGTTGGTGGGGGGGAACAGGTAGATCTTGGACCATCTGTTCCAATCCAGTGACATGGCATCCACTGCTTCTGCTTTGGGGTCCTCGTACGGGGCCACATACCGAGGAAGTTGATTGTTGTCGCTCGTTGCAAAGAGATCTATCTGAAGTTCTGGGACTTGGTGAGAGATGAAGGAGAACGATCTTGCGTCTAGAGACCATTCCGACTCTATCGGGTTTGTCCGAGATAGAGCATCCGCTGTCACGTTGCGGAATCCTTGTAGGTGAACTGCAGACAGGTGCCACTTCTTCTTCTCTGCCAGACGGAAGATTGGGAGAAGCACCTGATTTATCTGGGGCGATCTTGAGCCTTGGCGATTGAGACAACGAACTACTACCGAGTTGTCTAGGGTTAGACGGATGTGGATCGAGGGTGGCGGGGATAACTTCTTTAGGGTTAGAAGGACCGCCATGGCCTCCAAGATGTTTATGTGGAACGTCTTGAACAGGGGAGACCAGGTGCCTTGAGCCTGTTTTTGGTGGGAGTGACCTCCCCAACCCTCCAGCGAAGCGTCCGTGTGGATGTTGAGTGATGGAGGAGGGTGTTGGAGAGGAATGGACCTTTTCAGGGCCTTTGCTTCTGACCACGGCTTTAGGAGAAGTCGCAGTCTGTTTGGAAGCCGTCTCTTGAGGTCTCTTCGAGCGATGGATGCCGAACGTCTCCAGACTCCCGCGGCATCCTTTAGCTGTGCGCGAAGCACTGGGTTTGTCACTGAGGCGAACTGTAGAGAGCCTAGAACTCGTTCCTGCTGGCGTCTTGAAATGCGTTTGGATTTCAGCAGTCGCTTGACAGACCCTGCTATTTCCTTCCTTTTCTTCTGGGGAATGGAAAGGCGGTGTGACTGAAGGTTCCAGTGGATTCCCAACCACTGGAACTTCTAAGCTGGAGAGAGGCGAGATTTTTTCTCGTTGATCTTGAATCCCAGGTGTTCTAGGTACTGGGTGACTTTGTTGCAAGATTTTACACAATCTTCGGGCGATGGAGCCCAGACTAGCCAGTCGTCGAGGTAGGCCATCACCTGGACGTTTCGTAGGCGGAGCTGTTGTACTATGGCATCCGCCAGTTTTGTGAAGATCCGACTCCTTTGGAGTCGAAATCCTAGGTAGGAGGAAGCGTGATGGTTCATTGGAACGTGCCAGTAGGCATCCGCCAGGTCTATGGAGACCGTGTAGGAACCTCGAGGCAGAAGGGTCCTTATCTGTTGAAGAGTCAGCATCTTGAACTTGTCGTTCGCTATGAACTTGTTGAGGGGGGATAAGTCCAGAATGACTCTGAGTTTGTCTGAGTCTTTCTTGGGAACACAAAACAGTCTCCCTTGGAACCTGGTGGACTTTACCTTCCTTATCACCTTCTTGTTCAAGAGATCTAGGACATATTCTTCAGGAAGAGGGGTTGATTGTTGGAAGAATTGCTGGAAGATTGAGGGTGGTTGAGTCCAACTCCAGCCTAGACCCTTCTTGACGATGCTGTGTGCCCAGGGATCGAAGGTCCAACGATCCTGGAATTGGCGGAGTCTTCCTCCCACCGGAAGCACTTCATTGCTTCTGGTGTCCCGAGGGCTTGCTGCCTCGGCCGCTAGCTCCCTTTCCTCCTCTGCCTCTGGAGGGACGGCGAGAAGCGTCTTTGCTTGCACCCCTGTATGAGCCTCTACCTTTGGGACGAAAGGTAGTTGACTGTTGCTCGAAAGCAGGGGTGAAGACCGGTGACTGTGACAACACCGGTTGGGGGACCAATTGAAAGGTCTGTTGTGGTTGGGCAACCACTTGGGAGGTAGCGGGTCCCGGAAACTGACGTCTTTGTTGACGTTGCTGGGGTTTCTGTTTTTGGGATTTCCTCTTAGGTTGAGGTCCGTCGTCCTGAGAGGGTTTCCTTTTCCTGGACATGCCCCACTTGTGGAGAAGGTTCCTATTCTCCGTGGCGGCTCTGTCGGTGATTTCCTTCACGAGGTCAGAAGGAAAGAGGTGTTTACCCCAGATGTTGGAGGAAATCAGCCTCCGGGGTTCGTGTTTCACGGTGGCACCTGCAAACACGAATTCACGACAGGCTCTCCGAGCCTTTATGAAGTGGTACAAGTCCTTCATCACGGTCATCAGGTGGGATTTGGAGAGTACCATGTAGTGGTCTGGTACTCTGGTGTCACAGGCCATAATTTCAAGTTGGACTTGATGAGATAAGGATGCTGCGAGCCTCTCCTTCGTATCTTGTTCCCGACGAAGGAGGTGATCGTTGAGCTTAGGGAGGTCTTCATTAAACTGACGTCCGGCGACGTCAGGATCTAGCTTTCCCACGACGAAAGTATGCTGGACATCCTTCCAGTGTCGAGCGTCAGGGGGAGTTACTATGGAGAAGGGTCTGCACTTCTCCAGTGCAGGGCAGGCTTTCCCCTCTTCCGCAGCTTTAAGGCACGCAGCTAAGGCCTTTTCCAGGAATGGAAGAATCGCACTTTCAGGTGCGACATAAGTAGGGTGCTTCTTGCTCAGGGCCGGAAGCTTAGAGCAGGTAAAGCCCCTACTCTTGAATGTGGTGGCTAGCATAGCCTGGGCCTTTGAGAGATCGAACACTATCTCTTCCTTCGGTTCGGTCTCTTCCTTCGAGGCAGGTTCAGAACGCAGACGGACGTAACAGTCCGGGTAGGCCTCAAAGTTTGGGAAGAACTCCACGTCTTCCAAGGGGACCGTGCCGATCTTATCGCTGACAAAGATCCTGCCGGTCGCGATAACCATATGCTCAGCATACCTCCACGGGTTGGCATGTGAGCAAGCGGGGAGATCCTTAACCGAAATCCTCTTCGGTTCTCTGGATCCCATCATGGACCTGATGAACTCCTGATTCTCCTTCAACCTGTCGTCCATGACGGCTCTAATCAGTCGGATCATTTCTTGAGAGGGATCCGGGGTCGAGGAGGTAGACGGAATAGACACTTCCGTCGGTGTAGGAGTAGGAGCGGGGGTGGAAGGAGGAGCGACCTCTTGCTCCGACTCGGCGTATTCCACCTTGTCTTCGTCATCTTCGGCTCCTTGAGCCATAAGCGTCTTCTCCGTGTCTTCCGAGACATCCGACATCTGTTCGTCATCTCCGGAATCCAGGCGACACTCATGCATGGACTGAGCCATGACAACATCAGGTTCCACTGTAAGTTGGACAATGGGAATCACGTCTTTGGGTACCACTGAATCAGGGGAGGCCTTAGGGAACAGGAGTGACCTCAATTCTTCGGTGGCCAGGTACGGTCCGGTGGCATTTTTCTGGAAGCCACGCACCCACTTGCGTAGCTTTTCACGAGAAATGTCTCTGACCTCCGCTGAGGGAGGGTTATGGAAGGCGTCAGTTATGTGAGCCTGGCAGACCGTACAGTTCAGTGGATTCCAAAACTTCAGATCCCCTTTCTTGTCGGCACAAGGGGCGTGAGTCCTGCAAGCTGTATGCCCGTAAAACTGCGGGCGTTTCACAGCGCAGAAGGCGAAGTCACACTTCATCTGCTCCTCCTGTGGAAGAAAGAGAAAATGAGTATGGGGGAGTCATAAGAATGGCTCTTAAACTAAGTTAATATTAATTATTAATTTTAACTTAAAGAAGGGTGTGATGCATAGAGATTGAAATAGTAAAGAGAACATACTCCATGCAT